>NC_089492.1:211322881-211482881 GCF_036850765.1 Saccopteryx bilineata
AGTAAATGAACTGTCACGGAAGTCAGGAACTAGACCCAGGTCATAGAATGTAATCACCAACAGAGAGTTTGATATACACACAAACAAATACATGTACATATAAAATATATACATATAACATATATATATATAATACATACCTATATGTATGTGTATATAATTTAAGGAATTAATTGCCTCATTGCTATTGTGGAGCTGGCAAGTCCAAAATCTGTAAGGCAGGCAGACCAGCAGGAGACTCAGCAGAAGCTGGCACTGCAGTCTTGAGGTACAGGCATGGGCACAGGGATTGTTGCCCATCAAACATACCACCAACAGCATTCACAAAAGAATCCTCAGTGGCCCACAGGGCTAGTATTTCAACTCTGTCTAGTAGATCCTTCCCTAGACTTGGGAAAGAGAGACTTTGGCCAGTGGTCCACACTTCAGATTGCTTTGCCTTACTAGCCGTAAGCCTCTCCATGGGTTATAGCCTGAAGTTTGGGGGGCTAATAGGGATGTGCCCACCAGGAACTTACACCTGTTCTCTAAACCCAGTCTGGATATACCAGGCTCTGGATTTCTTTACCTAAATGTTCTGAACCTGAACAGTCTTCTCTCCCAAGTTTTACTGTTCAAGTATACAACAAGGCCAGTTTGCAGACATTGAAGTCCCACTGTGGGAGATGGAACTCAGAATGGTAAGAAAGGTGAGAAGATTATAAACTGGGTAACAGGGTTACAGGGCCAGGAATAGACTTACCTCATTTCAAAATTTTCTATCACAAACTCGGAGGAGTCCAATAATTCTAGATTTGAACATGTTCTTCTCAATCATTGTGAATATGTACTTAGTAAACATAGAGGATAGAATATATGATATTTAATAGTTGTTTAGTTTCATTAATAATGCTTTATTTTATTTATTTATTTTTTGTATTTTTCTGAAGCTGGAAATGGGGAGAGACAGTCAGACAGACTCCCGCATGCGCCCAACCAGGATCCACCCGGCATGCCCACCAGGAGCGACGCTCTGCCCACCAGGGGGCGATGCTCTGCCCCTTCGGGGCGTCGCTCTGCTGCGACCAGAGCCACTCTAGCGCCTGAGGCAGAGGCCAAGGAGCCATCCCCAGCACCCGGGCCATCTTTGCTCCAATGGAGCCCTGGCTGCGGGAGGGGAAGAGAGAGACAGAGAGGAAGGAGGGGGGCGGGGTGGAGAAGCAAATGGGCGCTTCTCCTATGTGCCCTGGCCGGAGTCAAACCCAGGTCCCCCGCACACCAGGCCGATGCTCTACCGCTGAGCCAACTGGCCAGGGCCTATGCTTTATTTTAAATATTTAGATATGTGGTCTTCATTTGCATGCTCGCCCAGGCTCTATGAGTATTAAGGTGGGCTTCTCCTTAGGACATGTTGAGGACCCCTCTGGGCTATGGAGGAGATAAAGAGGTGAGTACACAAGGAAACCCAAACCCATATTTAATCAAAATAGTGCTTTCATTTGTATCTCATGTCAGGTTTTGTTGGGAAAAAAAAATTAATGTTTAGAAACCACAAACAATTATAATATTAAATGGACCTTAAAAGTCTTCAACTAAAACTCCTTGATTTCACTAATGAGAAAACAAAGTAATGGAAGATAAAAGAAATCCAGAACTCTTGCCTAATGTGCTTTGCCAACTTGGTTATGGTTATGGCTTGTTTGGGCCAGGCTTATTGAATAAGCAGTCTGAATATCAGTGTAGAAGAATAGTTATGCTTCCTTTAAGATAACTTACCTTTTTAAGTTCCTCCATAAACCCATTTCCATGGCTCACTTACCCAGAGTTCTTTTCCTTTGCACCCATATTTATGGACGTTTAGGCACAAGAAGTCTCACCATTTTGTAAGAATAAAAATTATATGGCACAGCTCCCAAGGGCAATGACATTTTAAGCACGTCTTCTAATTGTAAAATTAAGGATTGCATGGTGAGCAATAAGGGAGGCATTCTGCATGTACATTGGATCTTAAGCAGGAGGAGTTTTAGGGTGATGGGTATTATACAACATATATACCCATCAAGCTCCCTCTGGAGATACTTATTAATAATATTAGCTACCTAAAAAGAATTGAAGTTTCTCACTTTCTATCTTTTCAGACTGCAGAGAGAATCTAAGAGAGATAAGCCCACCTAACAATGATCTCATGTTTGCCATCCTCTTACCCATGAAACAGTAGAATCTTCTTGGAAGATTTCTGGAGACTATAGGGGAACTTTTCTACAGTACTGGAATCTTCAGCTTCATGCTTGAGAAACCAGAGACCTAGTAGCAACCATCCTCCTTGGACTGAGCACATCTTTACAACCACTACTTTTCTCAATCTTTCCCAGCTCACCCTCCTTTCTGGACTTGGTGCCAACTACTGGTTTCCTTTTTATCGCTTTCAGCTTTTCTCTTCTCCCACAACCACTCTCCACACATGTTTGACCTGCGCATTCTGCAAGACTCTGGGACACTCATTCTCTTGGTGTCCTCTCCATCAAGCTTTTTTTTCTTTTCTTTTCTGAAGCTGGAAACGGGGAGAGACAGTCAGACTCCGCATGCGCCCCACCGGGATCCACCCGGCACGCCCACCAGGGGCGATGCTCTGCCCACCAGGGGGCGATGCTCGGCCCCTCCGGGGCGTCGCTCTGCCGCAACCAGAGCCACTCTAGCGCCTGGGGCAGAGGCCAAGGAGCCATCCCCAGCGCCCGGGCCATCTTTGCTCCAATGGAGCCTTGGCTGCGGGAGGGGAAGAGAGAGACAGAGAGGAAGGAGGGGGTGGGGTTGGAGAAGCAAATGGGCGCTTCTCCTATGTGCCCTGGCCGAAGTCAAACCCAGGTCCCCCGCACGCCAGGCCGACGCTCTACCGCTGAGCCAACCGGCCAGGGCCCTCTCCATCAAGCTTTTATCATACCACACTCAATAGCTCTGTTCTTATTGGCTCAGGGTGGTGATTGAACTATTATGAGGGTGATGCTGGTATTGTCTAAAGCTGCTGCCTTTATATTCTGAAAGCCCAGAATCCCTCTGGCCTGAGGCTTTGGGGACACAGAACCCTCAGTGAATGACTTTTACAATCTGGGCAGGAAGCAATTCCGTATTTGACTCTAGGCAGCGTGCAGTGTGAGATCTAGAAGGACAAGGTGCCGAGACCAGCTCGGCAATGGGTGTGCACAAAAGGAAGATGCTGCAGGACTTAAGAAAAAACACACATAAGACACAACATACAGCCTCTAGGACTGAAAACTCAGATCTCTGCAGCCTCATCATATTTTTTGGTCACTTTGTTCATCAAGCAAATTAGCAGAGCCTGGGTTCAGATGCAGAGAAGGGGAATTAACTAATACCTTTCAGGTATATAAGAAAAAGGCCATAGGAATCAGCTGTTTCTTTTAAACAATCTTATCAGTTCTTGCAGGGGAAGCATTGTGCCCCCACAGGACTTGACATTCCAAAGTCCACACCAAAGACTTGTCTCAGGACAATCTAATTCCCAGCCATTTTCCTACAACAAGGGGAAGAACAATGTTCACAGAACATTGTTTTGTGGTTATAACAAACCCTACATGCAGAGGAACCCTAGATACTAGTTTGTTGAGTTCAGACATTATCTTCTAATACGCATGTCAACTTGAGTCGGTAACCAGGAACTAATTATTTATGTTAGAAAAGTCAGCTCATAATTATGATGCTTATAGGTTCTGGAAACTAAAAAAATGGGAAGAAAATTGTAAAAGCATGATTTTGCTTTCTAAGAGTAATAACCATTATAGTAATTATATTGTGTTGTTTGGTTTTTATACCTTATTACTGTATCACAATAATTATGCATATTTTACAACAAACTTTTTATATGTTTATTTGATTATATACTATTTTCTCTTTCTTTATGTTCACTTTTTAGAATTTATTGCTCAAGTTTTATAATTTATTTAATGTGGCATAATTATTTGCCCTCCTTTCAAAAAATTTTTGAAAAATTTAAATGACATGGTAAAGTGCAATATCCTTGTCAAACCACATATGTAGTTTATATACAAACTTTGAAACTCTATGTTATTTTGTGTGTCTATTTTACATATAAAATATGTTAATAATATGTGATTTGAAATAATGTATAATTTATTAAATAAAGTATAAGCTTGCTCCTTAAATTTGAAGTACAGTTAAAGATGAGGTAAGGGACTGTAAAGATAGTTAAACAATTGGATTTTTTACTACATTTTACTAGAAGAGAATAAGAGACACCCTTTCTCTTACAGAGAGTCACTTGATTTAATAGAAGGGTTGTAGTGTTGTAGTTAAGAACATGGACTTGCCATGGCTGGATAGCTCAGTTGGTTGAGCATTGACTCTATGCACAGAGGTAACCAGTTCTATCCCTCGTTAGGGCATATACAGAAACAGATTAATGTTTCTCTCTCTCTTCCTTTCTCTCCCTCTAAAAGAAAAACAAGAAAAAAAAAAAGAATGTGAACTTTGGAACCCTATGTGTGGGTTCAAATCTCAGCTCCATTTTTTATTAAACAATTATTTAACCATTTTGTGCCTTATTCTCCTCAACTATGACATAGAAATAAGCAGAACCAATGCTGTAAGGCTGTTGTATAGGGTAGTTGTAAGGACTAACCATCTTTTTACATTTTTTTAACCAAATCAGTTTTATCTTTTTCCAAATGATAGCAGAGCTAAGAATAAACTAAGAAAAATTTTAATAGTTCTGACAAATAAATGCCATACCTTATTTGTGATGAATTATAACAGAATTCTAGACTCAATACCTGTCTATCCCAGTGGACTCTAATATTAACTTTAAATTTATAGTGAATATTGTTTTTTATTTGAGCAGAAAGCTCATCAAGCAAGTTGAACTTACCTGGTACTATTAATATTAACAATTGAAAATTCTATTTATTTACACCTATGCATTATATTTCTCCAAGTTTCTCTCTCTCCCTCTCTCTTTCTCCACACACACACACACACACACACACACACGAAATAGTATTTAATTAGCAAAAGTGGAACACACACATACATAAATGGAAGCAGGTACTAAAATAAAATATTCAGTTTACTTGGGAAATCTTTCTATTTACACAGAAGACAATAGCCTGGGTACCATTTTTTACCTGGTGACAGGTTCCCAAGCTGTAGATATGATATCTGAAAGGAAATAAATAGTCTTACACATGCAAACAACCTTGCTAACAGAAAACTAAAAATGATGGCTGTTGTCACTTTTTTAACATCAATTTTAACAAAATTCTTTTATTTCACTGAACTAGGTGGGGAAAGAACACTAAGAATGTTTGATTCTAAGCCTGCCTAGCTTTTGAGCATTTCTGTGTCCTTGGGCCAGTTACTTAACCTCTCTGAGCCTCAGTTTTCTCATGAGAAAATCTGACTAGATGATTTATAAGGTATTTTCTAGATGTAAGATTATATGACTTCAAATTATGTACATGTGAGGAGTTTGAAGAAGATGGAGACAAATCAATTTTGACAGGAGAAAGAACTGTTGTGATCTGAATAAAAGTACTAAAAGAACTGAAATAAAAATATAAATACCAGATTTTCTTAGAAACTTTTAATTAATTAGCATCTTTTTAGAATGCTATGTACTCTTGCTCAGTAAAGTTTCATATATATTTTTCAGCAACACCTGAAAATAATAGAGCTTTGCTAACCATGAACAACTGTCATCTCTCATTTAATATTTACTACTTCTCTTTTTTTGAATATTGATGTAAGGGGGAAAATGATTTTTTTATAGGTGCCATAGCTTGATAACTATTAGTCCCAAAATATTTCACCAAACAAAAACAAAATTTAAGGATTTAGTTTACCTGATCTTTGATGAGTCCTTAAAATTGTGAGAGTTTTATGCTTTTAGAACTATTTCTTGATAACTAGACAAGATATTAAAATTTCATAGCTAAAAATGTTTTATGACCTTCTAATTGAAAAAAAAATCTCTCCATATCATTGTATAAATACTGTATGCTAACTAAAGTGATAATCACTTATTTAGTCCTCATCATAGTTGAGGAAACAAGAATGCAAAAAATTTTAGTCATATATTTTGTAAATGTTAACAGATTATTTTAATTTGAATATTTACTATGTTACTGGAATACTGTATAGTTGATGAGGTTACTTGTTCCATGCTATATATGTATTCTTTCCCCTCTCTGGTGCTTTTTGGATCTGACAAGAGAATAATACCTCCTAATCAATGATTATATCTTGAGGTATTTTAATTTAACAAATACCTAAATAAACTTATTATGTACCAAGCACCAACCTTTTACAGATATCAATTAATTATCATTCTAATAAAATGAGTCAATGCTATTATTATATTCAATTTTACTGATAAAAAAAACTGAACCACGGAAAAGACAGGACAATTGTCCAACAGCGTACTGCCAGTAAATGGCTAATAGTGAAACTCAGATATTCTGGCTCAAGAGTCAGGGATTTTAACTAGTTTATGGCACTTGATTATTTTAAATTCAAAGTTATCTTCTCACTTCACAGTTTTAAAGGTTTGAGCTGAAATGAACTGGTCTGGCTATTGACAGATATTTGCCAACCGTCAGAGGACTGAGTAGTGTGCTCACACAGAAATGCAATGCCTAGCACTTAAAAATCTGCTGCATGCTAGACACTGGACAAATGCCACAGGCAACACAATCTACAGAAAAACAAATATGGCTGGCTATATTACTCATTTTGTTGCATTTGATTTATATCATAGATAGTTTTTTGGTGATCTTAGATAATTTTGCAGGGACAAGAATTCTAGGATGGAAAGCAGCAAGCAGAGAATTTAACTTTTAAGTTTGTCTGTGCTTATTATTAAGAGTTAATTTTTCACAGCATGGCAGCCTTTCCCAAAAGCTTGAAGTTGAGTCCTTCTTGGCTCCAGTCCACAGATGATCTCCTTATTTCAGAAAAC
Organism: Saccopteryx bilineata; assembly: GCF_036850765.1. Lineage (NCBI taxonomy): Eukaryota > Metazoa > Chordata > Mammalia > Chiroptera > Emballonuridae > Saccopteryx > Saccopteryx bilineata. Next base: position 211,329,849 of record NC_089492.1, read on the forward strand.
TCAGCTCATATGAAGACCATCAGCTCGCTGATGGCTGGGGGGTCCTGAAGGTGGGTCACTTTGGCAATATACCAACCATATCAGTCGCACCCCCTCACTTTTCCTACCCTCTACTTTTCTTACTCCCCACAGGGTGCCTAAGAAAACAATCATGTTATATTAGCTTTGCTTTAATAAAAAACTCAACTAACATATTTAACACACTGGCTATGGGTTCATTAAAAACTGCCTTACAAAGTTGGCCCTGATACTAAGCAATATGAGGAGGAAGAAGCAAATTGTATTGAAAAATCAGGAATTTCCAGCTGCTAGAATGAAACACCCCAAGGGCTGGGAAGGTGTAATGTCTCAAGCATGGAAGGAAAGCGCTGACAACACTGCTTTGCTGATGGCACCCACAGTTAGTATTTACGCAGGTGATCCTGAGGAGTGAAAGCTTCCTTCCCAGTTGGGGGACAGATGCTGTCACTGTAGTAATAGTGGGTGCACAGAGAGACCCCAGCAAGAGTGCAAGTGAGAGGGAGGGTGCTTTCCTGAAGATGTTAATATTAAAGGCAATGGTGGTAGAGGACACAGTCAGTTGGCTTAGCTGGTGATGGCAGGCTCCTGCCGTGATAAAATATATGAGGCAAAATATGAGGAAAATCTGATAAAAAGCATATTTTAAACTGTGGTGCTTAAGACAGCATGGCTGAGTGCTAGGGCTTTCTCCATAGTTCAGTTTCAAACTGAGCTGGCTCTGAGTCCCTCTCCCTGCTTGGGAAGGCTGCTTCTCCAATCAGGGCTAACATTTTTGGCGTGGTCGTCTGGAGAAGTTTGCATTGGCACCCTCTGGATTGAAACTGGACTCTGGATAAACAAAGTTCTGCAGTTCCCAGTATTGCCAGACCCTGAAACTCCATAAACATGAGTATTCATCCCCCCGAAAAACCACCCCCAGAGAAAATGAAAAGAAAATGAAACTGCGTTGGAGATTGTTTCCCTTGAATAAACACCAAACATACTCTAAAAAAACCAAAGCTGCTCTACTCTCTGATATTAAACCCAGTAATTACACCATGAAACCTAAGCCTATAAATTCAAGCTCGAGAAGGTAAAATTGTGGAGAGGGAGAAACCTAATAAAATGTGTTCGCTCTGCACATGTATAGACCTTTTTCTTCTGAATGCTCTCCAGTATGATATAAACTTCACTCGACTGCAGTGAAAATCATTACACCCCACTGTTTGGACGATGTACCTCCCTCTCATACTCCGAATGCTTGACTTGAAAGCGTAAGCATTCCAGATACAAGGAAATCAATGCCCTCAACATGTTCGAGTTTATTTTGTGTGTCTGGGAATGTGTTTCTTCCCCCATAACTGAATTGGTAAAAATCTTTGAAGACAGATGCTGGGGCTGTGACATTCTAACAAGTATCCAGCTTACCAGGAGGCTAAGTGTCTAACTAAGGAGAACCTATATTGTTTCAAATCAGGTCCAATTTTTGGATGTCTGTTTGCTCAGGTGGCCACTGTCCTCCTAAATGAACTAGTATCATTCAGGCTTCCCCAGCACTCTGGTGACAGCGACACTCTTCTGCTAGCCACTCTGAATGAAATTCAGGCAACAATGCTTGGAAACTGACAATTAGGTGGAAACATTGGAAGAAGAGATTTTCTCCTTCCCTTTTATCTTTACGTTGCCTCATTCTGAAAGTGGAATTCGTTTGGTAATAACTGAGGGAAGGACCTTGAGTTTCAGCTCAGAATTCATTTAATTCACTTAATGTTTTAATATAGAGAAAGATTTGGATCATTAAAAGTAAACTTTTTAAGATAAAATGTTTCGTATGCTTCAGAAGAAAAAGGCCTCATCCTGTTTAATGGAGTGTTTTATATACCAGAGAGGATAAAGCTAATATAGCAGCAAAATAAATGAACTCTCAGACCAACTGGCCAAATTTATACCTTAGAACTAGACTCCTCAATTTTGTATTTAAAGAGAATTTGTCCACTCTTCAGAATTTTTTTTTGTACTTTTGTCCTTTCTCTCCAATCTATTCTATTAACAGTATCTTTCTCTTTCTTTCCGGAAAGATGCGATTAGGTTCTTATCTTGCTCTTTTTAATGTGGCTTTCTGCTTCCTTAATTTAGGTCACAGCTGCATCTGTGCCAACCAGGGCCTTGTACTGGACCATCTTGCCACATCTATAGGTGCACTTGCAGGATTGCAAGGTCAGTGCCTCCCAGCTCTATGTGGGCATACCCTATCCACTGACCCAAATTGGCAACAATTTAAACTTTGCTTGTGGCCTTCTCTTTCTCTTTCATGTTCTATTTCTATGTTTTCTCAAACCTTCTTTTCCTCAGGCAAAGATAGATGAGAGTCACCACTTTTTATTGTCCTGGTGCTACAGGGTGTTTTATTCCGCAGTGATAGCCTTTCACACACCTGTGAACACACAGATAAGCAGGATGATGTATAAAAATCTTTTATTAAAAGCTAAGATATGCTAGAGACACAGCCATGTGGGGCTGCAGGCTTCCATCCCAGGATAGCTTCCTACACTCTTTCCTCCAACTGCTTGTGTAGAAAAATGTTAGTTTAATTTTTACAATTGTCTATTAAATTCTAGGCTAAAATTACACATACAGAATCCATTCGGAATGCAAATAGAGAACAAAACAATAAGCATGTATAAGCCACATTTCTGAGTTAAATAGTTAAAAATAGAATCCCAGCTTTCAGATAGGCAGATATTTGTAAATTGATAACAATTAGAACAAGAACTTTCTAGTCATTTTAGAATGGGGTAGTAGTGATATTAGCTGCAATTATTTAAACCTATGTTGGCCAAATGACAATTTCCCATTTAGGTAAATGGAAAGGAAGGTGAGTTTTCATGGAGAACAGGAATTGGATAGAATAGAAGGCTGAGAAGAAGAGAGGCAAAAATAAACAATGAGAAAGACCCACAGTCTAGTTAAGGTTTTCAGGTCTGTGTCACAGTGCAGTCACTCAATAAATGTCTTTAAAAATTAAATGATTATTTGATGGAGTCTCAGACAAAAGAACACTTTTACATAGAGTCTCAAACAAAAAGAACACTATATAATCAATTCGCTTATAAATTTCAATTGGGGTGGGCAGAGCAAAGTAGAATTGAACACTAACTATTGTCAACCACACACAATGGATAGATTTATATCCCAGAATGTCCATTTGTTAATTTAGAACAGTAAGAATCTTTGATAAAAACACTTCTATTATATTACATGTGTGAAATTGTCTTCCTCATAGAAAGTCTATTTGGGAACTGTATTCAGTGAGGAATGAAGTTGCATTATCTTAAAGGTTATTGTCATCAAGTAACAGTAAAGTGACAAATATTCTCTGATAGAAAGATCAGACTGTAACAATGAGTAACTAACTAGAATCAGTGGACTATCTCCTGGATAATGCTGGATCAAAATGCGCCTGCATTTCCAAAACTTAGCAGTTGTGATATGACTATAGCATGGGTTATAGTTAGTTACATTTTTTAAAAATGTTTTATATTATTATGCTTTAGTTTCTTTAGTAAAACTTTGGAATCTCTTGGAATCATTAATAGCCAACTTACAAATAACATAGAGAAATATCTTCTAATTGTTTCCATGACTCTATTTGTACATTTTTATTTCATTAAGATAAAGGTTACTAAGGGGAACAATGAGGAGGAAAGAAGGTAGAGTAACATGCAGTAGTCCCTCTTATCCATAGTAGATATGTTCCAAGACCCCTAATGGGTGCCTGAAACCATAATAGTACTGAACCTTATCTACACTATGCTTTTTCCCATACATACATACCTATGATAAAGTTTAAATTATAAATTAGGCACAATAAAAAACTAACATCAACAACAAATAAAATATGACAATTATAAAAATATACTGTAATAACAGTTATGTAAATGTGGCCTCTCTCTCAAAATATCTTATTGAATTATACTCACCCTTCTTGTGATGATGTAAGTTAATACAATGTGTACATAATAAGGTGAGTGAGGTAAATGACATAGGCATTGTGATGTAGCATTAGGTTACTGTGAGGGTTACTTGAACACAAGCCCTATGATTCTGTAACAGTTGATCTGATAACTGGGATGGCTACAAAGTGATTAACGCGTGGGTCGTGTATACAATGTGGACATGCTGGACAAAGGAATGATTTATATTCTGGGCCAGATTGAAACAGATCATGACAGATTTCACCGTGCTATTTAGAGTAGCATAAAATTTAAAAATTATAAATTATTTCTCGACTTTCATTTAATATTTTAAGACCATGTTTGACCTCAGGTAACTAAAATTACAGAAAGCAAAACTGTGGATAAGGAGGACTATTGTATTAAGTCTGTGACTTTGAACCAGGCTCTTGTAAGAGTCTCAGAAGGACCACAATCTCAGTGTTGGGATAAAAAGTGGTGAGGAGTGTCAGAGTGCCTTGCTGTTCATTTTTAGTAGCTTTGTGCATTTTCTAGTCTTCACTATTTTCTGTCAAGTGTCACATTAAACCATTATTCTTCTTTTTATACCCTTGTTTATTTTTTTATATTTGCTAATACAAGTTTCTCTCATTCTTCTATATATTTTAGTTAGTAATGGTATTTTTTTTTCAAATTATCTCAATTTTTTTTTATTGAAGCAATTTTATTCACTTAGGCACACATGTAACTGAACTTCGATATATAAAAATAAAACAAATTTATCATTTTATTATATTTTCATTATGTAAAATACTTACATATTATAAGTTACTAACCTAGATTTTTAAGAGATATAATATTTTACAGATTTGAGAAGATGCAATTATGAAAATTATTATAAGGAGAAGTAAAGGATATGCTAGAGAGATTTTTCAAACATACAATAGTCATATCAAATTTATGCTGTATAATAAAGTACAATAAATTTAAAAGTAATTTTGATTAAAATCTCATTTTAAATATTAAAACTTTTTATTCAGAAATATGAAAAATCATTCCATATATTCAATGCTTCCAATGCATCTTCATTAATTTTAATATTTATTTTTTAATATAAACTCTGAATATACAGGATACAAAAGTAGGTTTACAGTTGTAATACAAATAAAAATACAATAGTAAATAATAACACAAGAATAAACTGTTTCTTGTATTCACACTGTAAACCTACTTTTGTCAACACCAGTATTTTGTTAAACTTATTGCTAAGTATTTTATATTTTGGTCTCTTATTAAGAGTTATGTATATATTTTACTATGATTTTTTAAAAGTATTATTTAGAAAATTAAGTTTAATGGAGTGACATTGCTCAATAAGAGTACATAGGTTTCAAATAAACATCTCTATAGCATCTGAACTCTTGATTGTGTTGTGTTCCCATTAACCCAGTGTCAAATTATTTTCCATCACCATATAATTTGTCCCTCCTTACTTCCTTCTCCCCCAACCTTTTCCCCCTGGTAACCACTTTGCTTTTTCCTATGTCGATGAGTCTCATTATTTAGAAAAGCTTATTTTATTTTATTTTTAATAGGGTGACATCAATAAATCAGAGTACATATATTCAAAGAAAACATGTTCAGATTATCTTGTCATTCAATTATGTTGCATACCCATCACCCAAAGTCAGATTGTACTCTGTCACCTTTTATCTAGTTTTCTTTGTGCCCCTCCCCCTCTCCCTTTCCCTCTCCCTCTCCCCACCCCCCTTAACCACCACACTCTTATTATCAATGTCTCTTAGTCTCACTTTTATATCCCACCTACGTATAGAATAATGCAGTTCCTGTTTTTTTCTGATTTACTTATTTCACTTCTCATAATGTTATCAAGATCCCACCATTTTGCTGTAAATGATCCGATGTCATCATTTCTTATGGCTGAGTAGTATTCCATAGTGTATATGTGCTACATAGAAAAGCTTTTATTTATTGATTTTAGAGAAAGGGGAGAGAGAGAAAGAAAGGCTAGGGGTGAGGAGCAGGAAGATCAGCTCATAGTTGCTTTTCACATATGCCCTGACTAGGCAAGCCCAGGGTTTCAAACCAGCGACCTCAGCATTCCAGGTCAACACTTTATCCACTGTGCCACCACAGGTCAGGCTGAGTCTCATTTTTATATCCCACTTATGTGTGAAATCATATAGTTCTCAGTTTTTTCTGATTTACTTATTTTACTTAGCATAATATTCTCAAGGTCTATTCATGTTGTCACAAATGGCAATATGTCCTCAGTTCTTTGGCTGAGTAGTATTCCATTGTGTGTATATATACCATATCTTTTTTATCCAGTCCACTATCGAGGGACATGTTGATTGTTTCAATGTCTTGACCACTGTGAATAATGCTGCAATTAATACAAGGTGCATGTGTCTTTGCATACCAATGTTTTTGAGTTTTTTTGGGTAGACACCCAGTAGAGGGATTGCTGGGTCATAGTTCTTAATTTTTTTGAAGAACCACCATACTTTCTTCTATAATGGTTGTACTAATTTACATTGTCACCAACAATGAATGAGGGTTCCTTTTTCTCCACAGCCTCTCCAACACTTGTTATTAACTGTCTTGTTGATAGCAGCCAATCTAACAGGTGTGAGGTGGTATCTCATTGTAGTTTTGATTTGCATTTCTTTAATAGCTAATGAAGATGGGCATCTTTTCATATATCTTTTAGCCTTTTGTATGTCTTGTTGGGAAAAGTGTTTGCTCAGGTCCTTTCCCCATGTTTTTAATTGGATTGTTTGCTTGTTTGTTGCTGGGTTTTATGAGTTCTTTATATATATTTTGGATATTAATCCCTTATCAGAGCTGTTTGTAAATATCATCTCCCATTTGATTGGTTGTTTTTTTGTTTTGTTGTTGGTTTCTTTTGCTATGCGGAAGTTTCTTAGGTTGATATAGTCCCATTCATTTATTTTTGCCTTTACTTCCCTTGCCTTTCGAGTCAAATTCATAAATTATTCTCTATGGCCAAGGTCCATGAGCTTAGTATACGTGTTTTCTTCTATGTAATTTATTGTTTCAAATCAGATCTTATATTTAGGTCTTTGATCCATTTTGAATTAATTTTTGTGCAGGGTGACAAGGTGTAGTCAAGTTTCATTCTTTTGCTTGTGACTTTCCAGTTTTCCCAGCACCACTTATTGAAATGGCTTTCTTTTCTCCATGGTGTACTTCTGGCTCTTTTGTGGAAGATTATTTGTTTATGTATATGTGGTTTTATATCTGGGCTCTCGATTCTGTTCCATTGGTCTGTATTTCTGTTTTTCTGCCAATACCATGTGTTTTTTTTTTGTGTGTGTGTGTGTGACAGAGAGACAGAGAGAGGGACAGATAGGGACAGACAGACAGGAAAGGAGAGAGATGAGAAGCATTAATTCTTCATTGCAGCACCTTAGTTGTTCATTGACTGCTTTCTCATATGTGCCTTAATGGGGAGTTACAGCAGACCAAGTGACCTCTTGCTCAAGCCAGCAACCTTGGGTTCAAGTTGGTGAGCTCTGCTCAAACCAGATGAGCTTGCACTCAAGCTGGCAACCTCGGGGTTTCATTCCTGGGTCCTCTGCATCCCAGTTTGATGCTTTATCCATTGCGTCACCACCTGGTCAGGCTTGCTGCTTTAATTTTCGTGGCTCTAGAGTATAATGTGAAGTCAGGTAGTGTGATACCTCTGATTTCATTCTTTTTCCTCAGAATTGCTTTAGCTATTTGAGGTTTTTTATGGTTCCATACAAACCTGGTGATTTTTTGTTCTATTTCTTTAAAAAATGACATTAGACTTTTAATGGAGAATGCATTAAATTTGTATATTATTTTGGGTACTATGATCTTTAACTGGTTTTATTAAAATATATAAATGTTACTTTTTTATTTATTTTGTAAATAACCCCATTACAAAACTACTTTATATTAATTTGAATACATTTCACTTTTTTTAGGTTTTCTAAGTACAAACTTATAAGTAAGAAATTGTATTACAGGCAAGTACATACATATCTCATTCTCTTACTTCTCTTCTTTTCCAGAGGTTAGAATATCCTGTGGTGATAATTTTCAATTCTTGTCCTGTTTTTTTTTTTTCAGTGATAATACCTTTAGTGTTTAACCCTGAAGCATTTGTCAGGCAATTCATTTGTTTGTTTATTTATTCAATCATCTTTTTTACCAAGAATTTTAAATATGGAATTATAAATATAAAAAAATTAGAACAAACCCACTTATAAATTCCGTGCAATTCCAATAAAATACTTGGCAATATAAATGATTCTGAAATTTATGCAAGAAGTAGAAGTCTTGAAAATAGCTAAAAGAATCTTTTGTAAAAGAAGAACAATGAGAAAAAAATAATACTGCTTGATAATATATTTATAAAATATAATAAAAATATGATTATAAAGTTATAATAAGGTACTCATTCATTTGCTTATTTAACACATACTGACTGTAGGGTTGCTAGATCTAACAGACAGCAATATAAGATACTAGTTAAATTTGTACAGGGGGTCCTTGGGTTATGACAGTCTTGACATACAACATTTTGAGTTTATGATGCTCAATCCTATAAAAACTTTAAAAAATTGAGACTTGAGTGTTTTGGCTTACACTGATAGCATTGTACTACGGACTATGTGAGCGAACTAGTTTGGTTGTGCAGCAGAATACTCAGTAATGTGGTATATGAGTGAGGGAGTTGGCGTCCCCCAGTATACTTACCTATGCCATTTTGGACTGTTAAAAGTGCTAGTGCTTCATTTGTGTTGCTTTGTTTAGGGACTTTTTGCCCCTGGTTATGGCTTCTAAACGTAAGTCAGTCTTCAGATGGTAGTGTTTCCAAGAAGAGGAAAGCCATTATGATGGATTTCACAGAGCTACTGACATCACATGGAGAGGAGCTGTCTACTGAGGACCTCATTCAGCTAAAGAAGCAGCTGATTGAAGAGTAAGAGATAGAAACCCCAGAACCCAAGATATTTATATCAAAAGTTTGGCAGAAGGTTTTTCTGTGGTAGAGGATGGGTTGGCAAAATTCCAGGCTGAGGACGCCAGTGATGATAGATTCAGTAAGGTCTACAGAGCTGTTATGGGTGTCTTATAATGCTATAGGCAGATTTTTGGAAAAAAAGAAGTCATAAACCTTCCAGAATAGCCTGGAACAATTTTTTAAAAAGTAAAATGAGACCTGCAACAGATCCTGTACCCACTACATCAGCTGCTTCTTGAGATGAAACACCTGTAGTACAGGTAGGATCATCTCCAGTGTCTCCTGCATGTTCCTTAGACAATCCTGATTCACCTGACCCAGTATCTCCAGCACCTTCTGCAGGTTCTCCTGCCTCTCCAGTTCTCTCTTCCTAATAGGCCACTCTCTCCAACCTTGCAGTGACCCTTTTAGTGTGCAAGCCAATCACAGAAATAAAGGTAAAGAATTTTTTTTACTTATTTTTTGACATTTTTTCTGTTACTACAGTACACTATACAGTACATTATATTTATGTCCTTTTCCTTTTTCTGTGGCTTAGTTGTGCTTTTACGTTCTAGGTTATAATTTTACAACTGTGTTAGGATAGGTAAGTGACTAAGGCTAGGGTGTGTTTTGACTTACACCAAAATTTGGGTTATGTTACTGTTGTAGGAACTGAGTGATGTTGTAACCTGAGGACCCCTGTATTTCATATTTTTATATGTCCCATGTCATACCTGAAATAAGGTATGTTTTAAGGGTTAATTGTCTGGTTGAAATTCAAATACAACTGGAAGTGCTATGTTTTATCTGGCACCTCAACCGAGTGCCTTTATATACAGATAGATAGACATGCACTTGTACCTCATGTTCTCCTGAGGTACTCAATAAAGAAAGACAAAATCTCTGCCCTTACAGGACAAAAACAGCAAAAATAGATCAATGATATTTAACTCAAAAACAAATGTGAATGTAACTGAGGACCTAATATATAATTAAGATAGTATTTCAAGTTAATAGAAGAGCAGGTAAATTATTTTAAACATATCAGTAGTATAATTGGCTTTCTATTGGAAAGAGTACTAATAAAACTAAACTGATATCTTATATTATACACAAAATTTAAATTTATGACAACTAAAATAAGCCCTCAAAAATTGAAGAAAATATTTTTCATTTTTTTTTTAGGATAATAAATCTTTCTAAACAAGATACAAAACTGAAAATATGCAAAGGAAAATATTGGTAGATTTTGTATTAATTACAATTTTTTCAACAAGTCTATAAAGACAAGTAATAGATTGGTAGAAAATAATTATTGCACACAGAAGAATAGAATATTAAACATTAATAATAATTTATGAAAATACAAATTAAGAAGAAAAACAAAAATATCAACTAAAAATGGAAACTATATACATAGAATTTTTTAAACTTGTTATAATGAAAAAAATTAAAATCAACAATGACAAGCCAGTTTTTCTTTTTTAAATTGATGAGAAAAAAGATGAAATATGTAATGTAGGAAAATGAGCACTCCATTTTGGAATGTATACAGTGATCTGGTAGAATATTTTGGAAAATACGTTGGCATTATTTAACAATATTTTGTTACATATACTTTTTGATTCAGAAATTTTACTTTTAGTAATTTCACGTACCAAAATACTTACAGATGAGCACAAATATACATTTCAGTAATTATAATTGCTGCATTGTTTATATTAAAGAAATAGAAACAACCTAAACAATTTAGAAGGCTGAATAATGACCTCCAGAGTTATCAAGGTTTTTTTTGTGTTTTTTTTTAATATTTTTCTGAAGTTGGAAATGGGGAGGCAGTCAGACAGGCTCCCGCTTGCACCCGACCGGGATCCATCCAGCACGCCCACCAAGGGGTGATGCTCTGCCCATCTAGGGCGTTGCTCTGTTGCAACCAGGGCCATTCTAGCACCTGAGGCAGAGGCCATGGAGCCATCCTCAGCGCCCGGGGCCAACTTTGCTCCAATGGAGCCTTGGCTGCAGGAGGGGAAGAGAGAGAGAGGAAGGAGAGGGGGAGGGGTGAAGAAGCAGATGGGTGCTTCTTCTGTGTGCCCTGTCCAGGAATCGAACCCGGGACTCCCGCATGCCAGGCTGATGCTCTACCACTGAGCCAACCTGCCAGGGCCAGAGTTATCAAGTTTTAATGTCTGGGACTTATAACTGTTACTTTCTTTGATTATAGAGGACTACAATTTAGTTATAAATTTAATTTATAAAGTAAGAACATAATGTCAGGATTTTGAGATGAGATTATCTCATTACCCAGATGGGCCCCAAATGCAATCTCTAGTATCATTACAAGAGGGAGGCAAAGAAAGATTTGACACATTCCAAGAAGAAAACCATGTGAAGATGGAGCAGAGAGAGTTGAAGATGTTGCCTTTGAAAACTGTGAGTGTAGCCAAAGTCAGGGAAGGCTAGTAGCCATCAAAAGCTGTAAGCTGTGAGGCACAGATTCTTTCCTAACTCCTCTGGAAGGAGTGTGACTCAGCCGACAATTTGATTTCAGCTCATTGGCACTGATTTTTAGACTTTTTGTCTGCAGAACTGTAAAAGAGTAAGTTTCTGGCCCTGGCTGGTGGATTCAGTAGTAGAGTGTTGGTCTGGCATATGGATGTCCCAGGTTTGATTTCATGTCGGGGCACATAGCAGAAGCAGTCATCTGCTTCTCCACCCCTCCTTCTTTCACTTCTCTCTCTCTCTTTCTCTCTCTCTCTCTCTCTCTCTTCTTCTCCCACAACAATGGCTTGATTGATTCGAGCACATCAGCCCCAGGCGCTGAGGATGGCTCTGTGGAGCATCTGCCTCAGGTGCTAAAAATAGCTCAGTTGCAAACATGGCCCCATAAGGGCAGATCATCAGCCCCAGATAGGCATTGCTGGGTGGATCTTGGTCTGGGTTTATGTGGGAGTCGGGTTCTCTATCTCCCCTCTTCATACTTGGAAAAAGAAGAAAAAGAAAGAGTAAGTTTCTGTTGTTTCAAGCCATCTTGTTTGTGCTAATTTGTTACAGTGCCCAGAGGAAACTAACATACCCACCAAAGGGCAATAGTATTATAAATTATGTTATCTCCATATATGGGAATCTAAGTATTGCAATAAATGGTATTTCTATATATTTCCATAAAAATTGTTATATGATATAAATTGAAGTTATATAATATTTATAATATAATCTTATGTATGTGAAAACAAAAAGTAAATCTATATGTTTATATGTATAAACATGAATGTAGGTGCTTGTCAAGATGCTACTTTAAAATATAAGTGCAGTATTTTCCTGTAGGAAAAGTGTAGGTAGGTTGGAAAAGGGGAATTTTCACAATATTCCACTGTTTAGGAATAACATGCATATATTTGTATATTTTTGTGCTATTTCTTAAAAAGAAAAAATGTAGTAGAAATTTACCCAAACTACATCTTTACAGATTCTAAATATCCAATTTCTGAATACTTATTAAATATTTGTTCCTTTACTAGGTTTAATGTCTCTTGAGAGTGAAAACTTTACCTGTCTTGTTCACTTTGGTTTTCAGCATCTAATGGACTGCTGCCATATATTATATTTTAAAAATTATCTGGAATAAATGACTGACTAACATGTATCAGTAGCAGCCAAAGGTGAACACACCCATGAACTGACAGCAAAGGCAGGCAGTTCTTTGAGAGATGACAGCACATACCTTTGTTTCTTCAGTTCTTCCCATCCAAAAATATGACAGCAGCAGCAGCTTACGCAGAAAGATACACCCAAACGTCCCACCTCTGTTTCCATCAGATAGCTAGCTCACTGTCATAAGCCTGGAATATTTTGAGGGGATCCCAGCTGGTGTTGCTGATTGCAATGCTGGGGACAGAGTCTTGTCATTCAGAAGCAGTGTGGTGAACCAGTGATTGCAGACACAGGCAAATCTAGAATGCCTTTGGAGAAACAAGTATAACTCCTTTCTTGCAGATGTTTCCAAGGCAGATACCTATGTCTCTGCTATTCATTTGCCCTTAAGGAGAAGGACTGGTTTGACTGAAGCTAGGTAGGGAATGGAGCCCGTTGACTGCCTTGCCTGGTTTGTGTCCATACTCTCTATGGCTCTCGTGGACAGGGTCTGTGAGGGGTGAGTGCATGAAGGCTCTGATGTATAATGAGTTTAAGAAAAAACAAGTCTAAAAAAAAAATCCCTTGGTTCTCAAATGTTTAGTGGTATTAATAGAAGTTGTGACTTAAATTTCACTTACTGATTTTGTCCTTTCCATTGACAAACTAGGTAAGATTATCTCCTTTTAAATAATTTTTTGTGTTTAGGTATTTCTCTGGCAGTTTTGTATTAAAATTTAAAAATAGACCAGCCTATATTTATGCTCATGTTGGCTACTGATATTTCAAACTTGATTTCTAAGAGTTTAAACTTGATTTCTGAGAGGCTGCTGACAGCTTTTGAAAGATGTAACAACTGGCAGCAAGAAAAACTCTCATAGACTCCGATCTATGAAATTTTTTCTTCTGAAAAAAAAAGGGGGCATCATTTAGCAGGTAATATATTGCAATAAAAATGTGGTTATGCAATAATGGTTCATTAATATGACAAATCATAACATAACCTTTTCTAGTAAATGTAAAAAGCAATTTATTGAAATAAAGACATCTTCTTCCCTATGGCATATTTCCATAGCTGTTGGCTTGAAAAGATTTTTTTATTATTATTCAAAACAGTCATTTTGATTTGCGCAGAAGATAACAGTTGTTCATGACATTTTTATTTCTGCATAAACAGATTTCCATTTTGGCAAAGGTTAATACAGTAGGAATTTGTTTTTACTTTTGGATACACAGTGATACCACTGGAGTACTTTGTTTGGTGTAGAACCGCTGATTTATCCTTCATGGCTTTATGATCTTGTCAGTGCTGCACGTCTCCCTTAGTTTTTCTAATCTAAAATAATCCCAGTGAAATCCTTTGATTGTCTGTTTGGACCTGCTCCATTCCTTAAGCAGAAATGTAATGGGCTTTATGGCACTTACTTGGGAGTAATTTATCCAGCAGAGTGACTATAGATACTTGTTTTAATAAGAATATGCTTTATGGTAAGTGGGGACTGCTATTTAATTAGCCAAAGGGAAAGTAGTTCATGATACAATCTGTTCCAATCATCTTGGACATTAAACAAAAAGTCAGGCTAAGTTATTTATGTACATGCACTTTATTTGTAGTTGCTTTGAGCAAACCTCTTCTCTGAAACTTTATAGCATTTTCTGAGTGAGCTGAATTGTGGTTGGGAGGCATAGGGGGGAAAAAGGACATGAGAGCATCCTATAAAATTTCTGAAAAAGAAACAGAAGGTTTACTTATTGCTATCAAGGTTGTGAGTACAGACATCCCAAATGGAACATGAGTAGAGAGCTCTGATTTATTTTCTGCCATTTAGCAGTTTGCATCTTCAGTGCAGAGTTGGTGGAAGAATGTTGCAGGATGTTAGTCAGGCATTATGGGAGTCTGTGTGTGTTTTACTGTGTGTGTCTTACCTTAGCTTTCCATCACTTTTTATATAAACACATTTCTGAAAATTCAAAATTATGGCTCTATATATTGATATTTTATTATAAAAATAGTAAAATAAATTTAAGAAGCTCAATGGAGATACAGTCATTTTAATTCTTAGAACAAAACTTAGCACATGGACACACTTTTAAAAGTCTTACTTTCTTTATAAAACTATGTTGATATAATGGATGAAAGTAGTATTCATTTCTAATTAGTCAATATTTGGGACAAGTAAGTGATTGACTATTCAAAGAATTACTATAAATATGTGTTTGTATAGTTAAAGGAAAATATGTAATCCCTAGGGTATCACCTCCCAGGTGATGGCTTGCTCAGCAGTTACACATTTTTCTCTCTTCTTAGGTGTAAACTACTCAGTCGTCTATTATAAACACACAGAGCCCAGGAGCTGGAATCTGGGGGCAAACTCAGCTCCCTACATTTAATACTTGTGGCCCCGGGAAACATTGCTTAAACTGGAAGAGCCCATTTCCCTATGTGCCTTCTCCACTTCACAGTGCAGCAGAGAGGATCGCATGAGCTAATATTTGAGAGTGCCTTTTGTAAAGTGAATGTCTAATGTAGGTTAGTACTTGCTGGTATAACTCCTTAAACATAAGATTTGGGTTACGATCATGTCTTCACATCCTTGCACAGGGCCTTCCCCTAGTAAAGTCTGCATGAACTGGTCTTCAGCTCTCTCATGGGCTGTAGCTTTCTCTTCCTATTTCCCACTCCTCTATGATTTTGTCTATAGTACATATCTTGCTCTTGTCAAAATGACTTTTAAAACTACAACTCAAACTAAAGTGCTTGAGATCCCAAAGTGTGTCCCTGCCATCTAAGCAATAAGAGCACTGTCATCACCGTCCACCTCTCAGTGGCAGTGCAAGGATATGGCACTTGGACTAGAGTCATAAAGAGAACTCTGTGGGCGAAGAACTCTGATGGCCATCCAGATAGTTGATGTCAAGGGTTATTCTACACATACCACTGTACAATTTTCAGTTTATACCTTTAGTTTCTCTTTATCATCAGCAGGTTTTCTCCATCTCCCTTCTGTTCTCCTGGGGAAGACTTTTCAGCTGCCTAAACAAAAGCCCCAAGGATGGTTGAATATTAAGTCATATTGTACACAGCTCAGGGAGGTTCCCAGAGGTTTTGGAGTCATTCCTGGTTCAACAATTGACTGCCACACAGTCCTGGTCATCAAGAAACAGGAGGATCAGTTATCCCATGAAATGAGAGCCTGGTTGAGCCTGTGTTTAGTACATTTAACGTAAGAAGACGGAAAAGGAAACACTAAAGACCGAACTTTCCTTCAACTCTGCGGTCTCACACATCCCTCAATGATTTGGAAACTTGTCTGACATGAGACAATGTGCAGAGCAAGCTAGCCACTCCCCTTCCTTCTCCTGAAGACGTATGAACAGCTGGTGCGTGCAGTCCCCTGGCTGGAGGGAAGTGACTGCATGACTGATGTTCGCCAAATAGAAGCTTGCATCAGGAACTTAGAAAATGTTACATATACAGTGTGATAAAAGGCCTAGTATGGTTCATAATCATTTTAGGTTTTAAGTGTTGAGGGTCAAGGTGTCAGACTCAACAATTTTTTTAAAGGCTGTGTATTTGTTTTTCCCTTTGGAATTCTTTAGGTCTTTTTGTTACAGTTTTCTTAGCATAATTTCATAATATAATTGTGAAAATTGTCAATTACTGTTGTCCATCAGTTTTGCTGGTTTTAATTTTTAAATCTGATTCACCTGCAAGAGTTATTTTTAATCTTGTCTTGAAAAATCAATGAGGCATTTTCCCTTCAACCAATGTTTGCAAATCATAATCACTAATGCTATCTTGGGAGTAAAAGTGAGTGTAAGCCCAGCTTCTGTTAATTGCACTTTGCTCAGAGAAGGCATGCAATGTTCAAAGGTCTTGACAATGTCATAAGAAGCTTAGATACACAGTTCAGACCTAAATAAAGTCATCTGATTTATCAAGTAGCACTTATGAAATGAGTCTTAGTGGCATTAATCTAAGTGGTAAGTGGAGTGAATTAAACACACTGTCCCTGTCCTCTGGGACAGTGTCAACTTTGCTGATACTGGGGCTGAATAGGCCATGGCCAGCTTTATCTTGTTACATGGTAGCTTCTCAACCAACCTGTTGACATTACTGAATGAGGAACATAAAGCAAAACTGAAAATTAAGCTACCATGAGGCATAATAGAAATGAATTAGATTGGCTGATTTTTCTTTTATCACCAAATTTGTAATGCTGGAACCTCTAGAATTCTCAGGGGTTAAGAAAAATGGAGTAGGCTCTGGCCAGTTGGCTCTGTGGTAGAGTGTCAACTTAGCATGTAGAAGTCCCTGGTTCAATTCCTGGTCAGGACACACAGGAGAAGCAGCCATCTGCTTCTCCTCCCCTCCTCCCTTCTCTCTTTCTCTCTTCCCCTCCTACAGGCATGGCTCGATTGGTTCAAGTGCATCAGCCCTGATGGCTCTGTGGAGCGGGCACATCAGGTGTTAAAAATAGCTTGGTTGCGAGCATGGCTCCAGACAGTCAGAGCATTGGCCCCAGACTGGAGTTACTGGGTGGATCCTGATTGGGGAACATGCAGGACTCTGTCTATTACCCTTGCTGTCACATGGAAAAGAAGAAAAATAAAAGATTTGTGCTTATATTTACCATTATGGCATTTTCACATTGTATGGGTTACTTTTATCTTTCTCATAAGACTGCAAACTTTCTTGCAAACAAATATGTCTTTTCTTTTTTTTAAATCTCCAGTACCTTCTACAAGTCCTATGACAAGACAAATGGTCAATAACAGTTCCACATTGGATGAGTAGTTAATGAATAAATGAATGAATGAACACAGCTCAGTCAGAAGTGGAACATATGTGTATTAAGTCCTCATTGTTTCTTCATTTACCAGGGTCAATTAACACCTCAGGTGATAATCTTTTTTATATAAGTAAACTTCCAGAAAAAAAATATTTTTGTTATAATCACACTCAAAATGGAGGTCAACCTTCAATTGCTGCATTAAATTTTTATATTGCATAAACCTGAGTGTCTTAGTAATAATAAATGGTCTGTAGAAGTTTGCAGGCTTCTATTCTTCCTGCTAGGGGTCACTTAATATAAATTTCCTAACATTATTTTTAAAGGAAAATGGAAACATAAATTATGAGACTTAAAAATAGTGATGATTCTGTTTGTGTTATTGTTTATAATTATAACCTAATTCTTAAAGTCCTGTGCTTAGATCTCAGTATATATAATCTGAACTCTATTCTACTTGAAAATAGCATTTTTCTATTTCTGTTTCTGGGAGGGCAACAAATATAAGTAATTAACCAGCTTGAGAAACTGGTAGAAATGACCTTTAAAACAGTAACTCCTTTTAAAGTACCTGACATCAATTACTTCCTTTCTCCCTCATTTGCCATGGCAATTGAAGGGAACGTGTAGTATTATCTTCATTTTGCAGAGAAAAACCGAGGTTCATGATCATTTATTTAATCCTCATACAGGACACTACTCTGTGACTTTACACATCTTTTCTTCACTAAAAAGTCCTCCATTCTTTTTCTGTCCTCATAACATAAACCTCATACAGAGGTTTGACCTCTGTATGACCCTCAGAAATTGCTGGATCTACAAAACTAAACATAGTTTCCTCTCAAGTACCTCGTAGCCTAGTTGAGGCACTATTCCCTCTAGACTCACTAACCAGGCCCCTGCATAAGCCACTGAACTCTAGAGGACCCTGATGCTCTCTTTTGACTATTATTCTCTCCATGGGGCAAGGAGTCATTGGGTCACAGAAATGTGCTCTGCCAGAATTTGAGCCACCTCTTCTTCTAGACTACCTACCACATACCTGAGGCCCTCAACTCACCACCCAGTAGAGGAAGCCTCCTGAACTTTTGTGGAGCCTCTACTCTAGGTTCCTCCTCTCAAGGGCACACTAATTATCCCTAAACTTAATAAGTTACTTCCAGAAAGTTCCTCAAGACGCAAGAGAGAGAAAAGGGTGGAAAGAAAAGAGTAGACAGCTCCAGGCAAAAATTAAGGGCAGGCCTGAGAAGGGAAGGTAGAGAAGTCGTAGACGTTCCACTACCTGTGGTGACAAGTGCAATGGAAGCAAACAGAGAAAGCTAAGGAAAGGCTCAAGAAAGACACCTACCACAGCAGGCACGAGGCTATTAGCCAAGGTTCTTAGAGAGGAAGTTGAGTTGAGAGTCTGGGTTAGATTTATGTTATGAGGGCAGAAAAAGAATGGAGGACTTTTTAGTGAAGAAAAGATGTGTAAAGTCACAGAGTAGTAAGATCACTTGAA
Source organism: Saccopteryx bilineata (assembly GCF_036850765.1). Classification (NCBI taxonomy): domain Eukaryota; kingdom Metazoa; phylum Chordata; class Mammalia; order Chiroptera; family Emballonuridae; genus Saccopteryx; species Saccopteryx bilineata. The sequence continues at coordinate 211,348,749 of NC_089492.1, forward strand.
GAGTCATAGACCTGCAAGTTCTTTTACATAGCTAAAGAAACAGAGAAAGGGCCCTGGCCGGTTCGCTCAGCGGTAGAGCGTCGGCCTGGCATGCGGGGGACCCGGGTTCGATTCCCGGCCAGGGCACATAGGAGAAGCGCCCATTTGCTTCTCCACCTCGCCTGTCCCCTCCTTCCTCTCTGTCTCTCTCTTCCCTTCCCGCAGCCAAGGCTCCATTGGAGCAAAGATGGCCCGGGCGCTGGGGATGGCTCCTTGGCCTCTGCCCCAGACGCTAGAGTGGCTCTGGTCGCAGCACAGCGACACCCTGGAGGGCCAGAGCATCGCCCCCTGGTGGGCAGAGCATCGCCCCTGGTGGACGTGCCGGGTAGATCCCGGTCGGGCGCATGCAGGAGTCTATCTGACTGTCTCTCCCCGTTTCCAGCTTCACAAAAAAAAAAGAAAAAAGAAAAAAAAAACCCGAGAAAGAAGGGCAAAAAATAAGTTAGAAAAGAGAGATGCACCATTGTTGATACTTGGCAACCAGCATTCATTCCTCTTCGTTATGGCAATATGAATCTAATTTTATTTCGGTTCTCCCCATTGGAAACAGTTGGGCAGGACCTGCTTTCTATTAGCCTGAGGACAAAAAGAGTGACAAAAAAACTGAATATTGCTGAGACCCATAAGCAGTTTCACATGGAACAGTCATGTAACTTCTAAATTTGAACCCTTCTGGAATAGTCTGGTTTTTCCCAACTCTGAATCTAGTTCTACAGCCTTCCTTTCCAACCTGTCAGCACTGTACATCCTTCTAAATATTTTGATTTTGGGGTAATCAACTCACAGTCAGTGTCAGTTTATTGAAACCTAAGAGCCCCACCTATTAGAAGAAAGCATGGTTCTGATTATCAAAGACCTTGAGTGCCATGCTATGAAATTTTGACTTTATTTTGAAGACAATGAAGAATTGTAACAGACATAAATATACATAAAATGGCTAAGTGACTTGCCAGAATGTCTGGCCACCCTAGTTTACCAACTTCATCAGCATCTGACATTCTCCATGGAGGTAACATGTTTAACAGGTAGCCCTCAGAAAGACACAAAAAATGGTAACAGTTATTTTTTTTCTATTACTATTAACTAAAGGTAGCTTTCCAAATGACTTAACTTTGCTCATGAATAAATGACTAATTGAGCTCATAACATTCTTTACATTTCCCCCCTTTTTATATTTGGAACATAAAATAATAGTTGTTACCTAGATTAAGAAGTTTATAATTACATAAGAGTAACAGTGTGTATGTTTTCTTTTTTGTAATTTTTCTAAATTTTTGTGTGTTTTGTACATACATATTAAGAATTCTCTAGGAATTAGTCAAGAGATAATAAAATTGTTCATTTAGAAATCATCTATGTAGTGTAATTAATCTGTCCACCTTAAACATAAATTATTTCAATGTGTTTTCAAGGAAAAAGATAATTGTGATATGTTTGACTCTCAAACTAATTTATTTATTAATTTAACAACTATTTATTAAGGTATTTTAATGCAAAGCTGTACTAGGCACATTTTGTGATGACTCATTCAATCCAGTGAGTGACAAGACAATTGTGTACAGTACATTGTTTTACAATCACCCTGACAATTCTAAGATTAGTCTTTCTGAATAGATCTCTTCAGATTTTCGCAAATACAGATGTTCCAGTAATTTGGCAAATTGAGGAGATTATGTGTGGCTGTCTGTCTGAGGGGATGTGCATGTGTGCATCTTTGATGTTTTTGCAAGTTGGGAGCCCACAAGGTAAAAATGAGATTTCGATGCCCACAAGATTTTATTAGCTATTTTACTCTGGAGACAACAGCTTACACATTTTGAAATTTACAGTTTCCTGGGGATTTTCCACAGTGTTGATGTAGTACAGTACACTTGATCAACTGATGGAGATTTGAAGAAAATACAGGAAATGGAAGGGTCTATTTTGAACCTTGGAAATGCAAGATCTTCTCTTTGGCCATGATGAAGAAAAATAAACCTTTCTTTATAGAGAAGATCTATGGAACACTGTAGTTGAAATCCCAAACTGCATTACTAAGACTTCTGGACATTGTCACAAAACTGCTAAGCACTACTTGCAGCTCTTTGCAAAGCCTGCCAGAAGACAACTTTAGTGAGAACTGGAGTTTTATGATTGTAGATATTATACCTGACACCATCTCATGGTTAAAAATAAATTTGGAAAGATATAAAGATTTAATTAGCAAAACAATGACAAATCAGCAGCATTCCAGAAATCCTCATTCTGTGATACTTTGACATTTATAACTGTGTGACTTTAAGGAAGATGCCTAATCTTATTCAGTCTCAGTCATCTCATGTTTAAACAGAGCTAAGAATACCTATTTCTTAAGACTACTGGGACAATTTCAGGAGATAATGTATATAAAGTGCAAAATGAAATTCCTGGCATCTACTAGGAGTTGAATAGATGCTGTGTCCTTTCTGCTCATGTCAGTATCTTATATAATTTGCTCCCAGGAGAAAGAAAAGCTCTTTTAAAAATGCCATTTGTTTTACCAATAATAAAAATAAAAAAGTTATCTACTGATTTTTGAAGACTTACTTTGTTCCAGATTAATGATATATTATGTCTATATCACACAATTATGTTAAGTAAATCTTATTATCTCCATTTTGCAGATATAGAAAATGAAATACAAAGAGGTTGAATGACTCTACCAGGGACATACAGCCAGTCAGGGACACAGCATGTGATTCTGGGCTTGATTCCAAAGCCCCAGCTCTCTATTTGTATACATTTATCAGTTAGGTAATTAGGATTTAGAAGCTGATCAATCATTTGCACAAATGGCTATAAGAGTGGATGCAACATCAAATGCCTAAGAAATAGAGACTTCTTAATATTGTCAGAAGATTTATTTTCTTGCACTTCTGACCTCTGTTATTGATAAACATTTTATTCCTCAATTTTCTTAAAATTCCTTGGTTAAAAAATTCAACTTAACCTCTGATATTTGTTAATTTTCTCATGATGTCTCACTTGCTAAATATATGCACACTGCCACTATAAGCATGAAGTATTGCAAGGCGTTCTGGTCAAATAAGGGCTGGGCAGTAGAATAAGTGAAGTTTGTGTTTATACCTAATTCCATGGGTTGGAGTGTTAAATGCATGAATATTATTAGGTTTCAGGATGCAACCATATCAGATCTTCCCAGTTAGGCTTACTATTTGGTAAAGAGTCAAGCATGTCTTATCCCAAATTCTTCCAAGGGATATGTTTTTCGCTTCAATCTGTCAATAGCTTTTATAGGATGGCTGGATAAGTTCTCATCAATGATTATGACTCATTTTACTTGTATTATATTGTCAATTATTATCTATGTGAATGTATACATGGATATCTAATTGCACCAAGTGAGAAGGGCTACAGGTTAATTTTCCCTAGTGAGTTTTCTAAATATCTGCTTTTGGCACTGGAATGATTACTTCTCAAAAGCTAGAAGTCTTATTCTTTGAAAATTCATCAAAGTAAGTAGAATAACAAATTATTTAGTTAGTTTAGTTATTCTTTAGACCATAATGAGGTAAATGAGTTATTTAAAATTATGTGAACACACTGCCCTTAAGAAATTAGAACATTGTAGAAGAAACAAGAGTTGTCTTTATTCCCAGAGGTAACAACTATTCTGAGTTTGATGAGTCTTCTTCTAATCCTTTTTTTTTTTTGCTCCCTAATCCCACTGACTGTGTGTTGTGCCTTTTAAAGTACAAGTATGATTATGGCAATAGCATTGATTTTCAGGTGTGGCTTGTAGAATTATTCTCATTACTTTAAAGTCACATCTTGTATAATTCATTTTTGTAATTCTGTTTAGTATTTCCCCAGGCTTTCCAATACTTATAAAGAAACACACAACAGGGGAAAAACTCCTGAGGCAGCACTCAGATGGCGGGAATTCTACAATCACTTATTAAATTGGCCTCCTAAATCCTGAGCGGATTTAGTAAGATGGAGTTTCAAAGGACATTACAATGTATTGAATACCATTTTACTGAAAAGAAAACTGGAGTTCAGAAAATTAGATCTATGAAGGCTCTTTTGAGAAGCCTCCTTTTTCTTCCCCCTCTCTCTACTCTTCCCTCCTCTGAGTATCTTGCAAAAGAAAGGGAAAAAGGGTCAAATATCAAACTAAAGAAATCATCCAGACCTTTGTTCTTGCTTACTTAACTTTCGTCATTGATTCTTTTATGATGTTGCTTGGTCCTAGAATTATTATTAGGATTTACAAGCAGTCCCATGATAGACTTAGATTTTTTAGGTGTTTATAACTATCATAAAAATTTAGTGTGTCATACAAAGTCCCAATCTGGCAGTAAATTTGCAATAATAATACTTCTCTAAGTTTTCAGGAAGTTGTTTGTCCATCTTTAAGGAGTTTAGAAGAGGGCAGAGTAGAATAAGAATCTCATTGTACTAGAAAAAATTTAACACTGGGAGGAAGAAGCTGCCTTGTTTTGCAAAGTGTTCTAAATGTCATGAAGAATGGTAGTATATGACAGAGTAGATTAGAACACAGAGCAACTTCTTCATTTACCATATACTTTGCTTCAGGCAAATTATTTAAGATCTCTCTCCTTGAAAATCCTTATTCACACAACAAGGATAACAGTAACCACCTTATTAGGTTTTGGAGAACATTGAATGGATTAATATATGATAATCATTTAAAAACAGTGCTGAGCACATAAAATAACTAGGTGTTTGTTATTTAATATTATCTTAGAGAGATGACAAAGGTCTCTACTCTCTTGTGCAGACATCCTTATTGATAATAGTGTTTTGAGGTCTCTAAGATGAATATAAAATATACTTATTACAATCATTATGCATCATGTACAGTCAGAGAGTGACAGTAAGTAAGGTATCTCACTTTTATATTGTTGCTGAACACAATCTAGGGGCAAGAAACAGAATTCTATAAAATGTCATCATATTTACAGATAGAGAGATGTAAACAAAGCTAAACCCAAGGAGGGATAGATATTATGCAAGGTGGCATCTCTAGCAAAAATCATGGTTTGAACTTGGTTAACTTGAGTTTCAAGTAGATGTTAGCTTCAGATGTTACTTCCCAAAAGGTCTAAAATTTAGTATTAGATATGGTGAATTTGAAAGAAAATCTGGCATACCAACCAAAATAACAGAATTGAGAGCCCAGAAATAAAACCACATATATTTATATATGGACAAATCTTCTTCAACAGAGAAGCCAAAAACACACAATGGAGAAAAGAAAGCCTCTTCAATAACTGGTGCTGGTAAATTGGAAAACCACATGCAAAAAAAAAAAGTGAAAGCTGACTACAGTTTGTCTCCATGCACAAAAATTAATTCAAAATGGATCAAAGACCTAAATATAAAATCTGAAAGAATAAATTACATAGAAGAAAACATAGGTAGTAAGCTCATAGATCTTGGCTGTAGGAAACAATTTATGAATTTGACCCCAAAGACAAGAGAAATAAAGGCAAAAATAAATGAATGAGACTATCAAACTAAAAAGCTTCTGCACGGCAAAATAAACTGATAAAAACAACAACAAAAAATAGGTAGCCAACTAAATGGGAGATGATATTTGCAAACAACAGCACCGAAAAGGGGTTATTATCCAAAATATATAAAGAACTCACAAAGCTCAGCAACAAAGCAAACAATCCAATTAAAAGCATGGGGAGATGACCTGAACTGATAATTCTCCCAAGAGGGCATACAAATGGCCAACAGATACATGAAAAGATGCTCATCTTCACTAGCTATTCAAGAAATGCAAATCAAAACTACAATGACATACCATCTCACACCTATTAGATTGGCTATTATCAACAAGACATAATAATAACTGTTGGAGAAGCTGTGGAGAAAAAGGAATCTTTATTCACGGCTAGTGGGAACGCAAATTACATAGTACAACCATCATGGAAGAAAGTATAGTGGTTCTTCAAGAAATTAAGAATAGAACTAGCATATGACCCAGCAATCCCTCTACTGGGTATTTACCCTCAAAACTCAAAAATATTGGTATGTAAAAAAAGATGCACCTTCATGTTCATTGCAGCATTATTCACAGTGGCCAAGACATGGAAAAAACCAAAGTGTTCCTTGATAGAGGATTGGATAAAGAAGATGTGGTACATATACACTATGGAATACTACTCAGCCATAAGAAACAATGACATAGTGACATTTACAAAAACATGGATGGATCTTGAGAACATTATACTGAGTGAAGCAAGTAAATCAAAAAAGCTAAGAACTGTATGATTTCACATATAGGTGGGATATAAAACTGAGACTTAAGGATATAGATAAAAGTGAAGTGGTTACCAGGGGAAGAGAACATGAGAGAGAGGGAAGAGGACTTGAGTGAATGGGGAGGGGCGAGGGTGGGGTGAAGGGTGTAAAAAGGGTCAAATATAAGGTGACAGAAAATGATTTGACTTTGGGTGATGAGTATACAACATAATCAACAGTTCAAACGCTATAGAAATGTTCACTGAAACTAAAGTACTCTTATTGATCAATGTCACCCTATTAAAGTTAATTTCCTAAATAAAATTAAATTAAATAAATAAATGCTATATAAACTACTGAAATATAAAATGTGAAGAACTATATTTTAGTTATTTTTTCACTAAATTATGCTAATTAAATTCTTAATTTCTTCACAAGAAAGAAAGAAAGAAAGAAAGAAAGAAAGAAAGAAAGAAAGAAAGAAAGAGAAAGAAAAAAAATCTGAAGATACTTCTAAAGAACTTTTCCCAAAGATAAGAATCAGCTTAGTGGGTAAAAAGTAACTTTTGTAATTGACCCTTGACAGTCTGATTTTTTTTAAAAAAAGCTGACCTTTGAGCTCTGTGACTGTGGAATATAGCCTGTATCTAAAGATCACTAGATGTTTTTAGCGAAACGTACAAGAATAAACAGGATCAAACACATGTTTATACTTTCCATATTTGAATGGTGCCTGTTTCTTTTATTTTCTTCTCAAAGCCAGTGATACATGTGTGTGTGTGTGTCTGTGTCTGTTTGTTATGAGTGTGTGTGAATCTGTTTATAGAAGGCACATTTTTATAGTAAATTACTGGGTAAGAGGAAAGAGAACTGAAATTTATTACCTACTCTGCCTAAGCTAGTTCTAGGGACATTATATAGTTTGTCTTTTATCTCTACCATAATTTTGAGAAATAAATATTCTTCATTTTTTAAATTTAAAATTTTAATTTATTGTGTTGACATGGTTTCAAATGTTCCACTCAATATAACACCCTCTCCAGTGGTGGTCAACCTGGTCCCTACCGCCCACTAGTGGGCGTTCCAGCTTTCATGGTGGGTGGTAGCAGAGCAACCAAAGTATAAATAAAAAGATTGATTTAACTATATAGTAAGTTGTTTTATAAAGATTTATTCTGCCAAACTTAGCGAAAATCTGACATAAAGTACTTGGTAACTAATTATTATTATATACTTTAACTTGCTGTAACTCTGCTTTATAAATTTTATAAAGTAAAATTACTTCCCTACTTTATAAATCACCATTACTGTGGAACTGGTGGGCGGTTAGAAAATTTTACTACTAACAGATACAAAAGTGGGTGGCAGGTATAAAAAGGCTGACTACCCCTGCTCTCCACCCTGCACTGGGCCCTCATGCAAAGTTCTTTCCACCCTCTTTTCCCCACCCTGGTTCCTCCTTCCCCTACCTTCACCCTCTCTTTTCGTCTGTATATTGCTACCCTGTTGTCTGGATATGTGTGTTATATATATATATGATTTTGGCTAAGAGGAATAAATATTCTTGTTTTAAAAAAGAGAAAACTGAAGCTCAGATTAGTTAAGCTTGCTTAGCTAGTAAGAAATATAACCTAGATTTGGCACAGGCCTGACTCTAAGGCACGTGCTCTTGCTTATAAAGAACTCATTTGTGAGATGTGTGCACCTTTAGGAGTTCTTAAGTTGCTAAGTCATGAACATAGCCACAGAGAATAGATAGGAGGAATTTGTTTCTGGCTCTCCCTCCATCCATCTCCTTATCATCATCCTTTCCAATTTTTCACTCTGATTTCCATTTTTCTCATTCTGTTCTAAACTCAACAAATCCAAATTCAATACACTCTCAAAACCTGGTTTCCTAAGTCTCATTCATCAAGACTTTGCTTGGTAACTAGAACTAACCCGATAGACCAGTTTATAATAAATCTATTTATCCCAAATTGCAGTGATGTATTTCTGGCCCTTCCATGTAGCCTGTTCTGCTGCTTCCAAACACCATCAGGACACTTTAACATTGAGCATGCCAGCATAAATTTAAAAGTGACATGAAGCAGAGGCACAGAGTAACTCTTATGTATTTTCTTATAAACAATTTCCACAGAAAGAAGTGTGATACTATTTCCTTTTTGTTCTTCCTGAGCCAATAACAAGTTCTCATTTGAACCTTTTTGAGGTTGAAGACTGGTAACTTCCATATTCAGGTCACACTGAGCATGTCTTCCCTGCTCCATCCCTCCTTGTGTTTTGTGTCATTTGCGAACATCCCCTGAAGCCTGTATGGAGTAGACATTTAGAGACAGGGTTTGGTAATTTATTAATGGTGAGTTCTCTCTCTGAGCATCAGTGCCCTGCATGAGTTGTAGTGAGGCAGAGCTTAGAGCTAGGAGATTTCAAGATCAAAATCCACGAGCTCGTATTTTTGTTCTGTTATTTATTAAATTGTGATAATAGGGAGATTGTCAAGCATCACTGAGTCTTATTTTCCTCATCTGTTAAATGGAAAGAATAATAAAACTTAGTTCATGGAGTTGTTGTAAGAATTAAGGCAATTTATACCAACACTTTATATACTGTGTCAATTTTATTTCAGTAAAAGTGAGGGAAACGCTTTATAAAGGACCTGTCATTGTAACTGGAAAACTCTTGAAACTGTCACAGCCAGGGGTGTCAAGCCTGTGGACCTGAGATTTGTATAGATTAAATTAGAACAATGAGCATTACATCAAATATGTATAGTGAAGTTAGTGTTAATTCCAATTTATTCAACTTGTAATCTTGCTTTAGTTCTTAAAATGAACTTATAAAAATCATGTTGATTCTTGACCCAAGATAGTTGGTTATAATTTATTCAGTTACATTCACAAATAATTATTGAACATGTACTATTTATCAGAGAAATTTTACTCAAAAGGTTTAAATTACTAAACACTATCAAAATCATTTTAAAGGTAAGATGCTTCATTTTATATAAATCTTTCTAACTTTATTTTGAAATTTTGATGTCATGTAATTACATTCAGTGAATTAGAGCTTTCCTTGATCCAGTTAAAATAAATGTTATCTTGTTAGAAGGCAGAGTTAACTTTCAGTCTATGTTCAGGTTGGTGGTTCCAAAGTGATTTTTACTACTTGAAACTATTCTCTTAAATCATTGTGATACAGGCTGTAATGTACTGTTACATAGATTATATCTAATAATGTTCACTGTATGATGAAAGAACTTGGAGACTTTTGTCCATTTTCTTCCTCCTGAATCTTCAATAATTAGAACGGTTCCTGATACAGATTGGTAATGAAATGTTTACTACTACATGCTAGATTTTGTGCTAGATTCTATTAACATAGATAAGAAATATCTTCTGCTAAGAAGGTGCTCACCATTATTTTGGAAAGAAAATAAGTAAATCAATTAAAATGAGATAAAATAAAATGCTAGGGGTAGAATAATGGGAATTGTACCTCAAGAATTAAGAAATAGAAAATTTAAGTTTTTAAATTGAAAGTTTTCCAGATCAGCATAAATTGAGGTTGGAGAACATTTGGGGGAAGGGGAAACCTAGAATAGAAGGAGTTATGGAAAACCCTGGTGCCCAGTATTTCAGTAGTTTGAAATGATCAAAGCCCGTTCTGTGAAAGAAGATTTTCAAGGAAAAAGGCAGCAGCCAGATCATGAAAACTCTTCGTGTTCTTGAGAAACAAACTCTTATTTTGTGGGCAAATGTAAACCATTAATGTAGTTATTAAAATGGAATGGCATAATTTTTGTCTCTTAAAAATACCTGCCCAGCAGCAATAAGTGGGAGAATTTTTTAGATGGTAATAAGACTGAAGGAAATCAACATGCAACTTCCAACACTTAGGTAGAAATAACCAAAGAATGAATTAAGGCAGGGTCAGCAGTGGCAGCTTGGAGAAATAATGAGAAGTCAGGGTGTCTTACTTGGGTAAAGGGTAGATGGTAGAACAATTAATAGAAAATGTTTTGAAAATATAAGATTTCCATGAGGAGAGATATCCAGTAGATAGTTAATACATATATGAATTTGTAGCTCAGTAGAGAAATTTAGACTGGTGATATACTTGTCATCTTCAGGGTTTATAAAATCACCCAGAGAAATGATTAAAAATTAGAAGAAAAAAGGTATGAGACCAAATTTCAGGCATATCAATTAGGTCAGAAGCTTCCAAGCTTGAATGCATAGACACAATCCATTGTACAAGATGATTCATTGAGATACAAGATGAAAATGCTACAGCTTCTATGTATGTTTCTTGTTCATACTGAATAATAAGAGTGAAGTTAACCTTCACAAAGATTTAATAACATTAAAATGGTATTTAGTCCGTTTTTATGGACTATGTGTTATCTAAGAGTTCTTGGAAGAAGGGTAATAATTCCATAAGACTAAGAAGTTATTACAGTCACCTCTAACTTGCTTGGTTATTTTACCCATTTTGTGGGATATTTTACTTTTTGAGTTTTTGTATGGCTAGTAATATGGATTTGTACAATAGATTATGTTATCAGATTTAACAAAACTAACTCTACTGAAATGAGCAAGTGGCTCACAAATTTTCCAGCAAAAAAATAACACTGATTGAAGATAATAGCACACGCAGATGAAAATGAAAAACACAGAGGTGACACATCCGTTCACAAAGTAAACTATTTCTATGAGCTACAACCAGTGAAGATATAGTTGGAGCTTCCATTATTTCTTCTAAAATAAGTAAAAAAATATCAGAAAACTACTTGAAAAAAAGACACCATCCACTAACATAACAATAAACCTCAAATGAGAACTATGCTTTGAGATATTAATGATCTTTAAATATGTTTGTTTTGTTATCTCATCCTATAAATTTATATTTTGTCCATATATTTTAATACACTCAGAGAATTGATATAGTATGTATACACTTCTATAGGAGGTTGATTTGGGGTGTTTGAGTTTTTAAAGTTGGGAAGAACCATCAGGATTTGGAGAGCAATGATTACCAAGTGGAGGAGTCTTTGGAGTACAGCTAAGAGAGGCAGAGGGATTGCCATTGCTTACACCCCTTTTCCGTAATGGCTGAGGAAGGGGTTCTCCGCATTTCTCCGTGTAACACATGCCTGAAAAGAAAGCCACAATCTCCTCATCGCACTATTGATTACATTATTGAAATTAAGTCTCTGAGCCATAGCAGGGCACAGAGACAAGAGAAAAAATTTTAGCAATGTGATGATTTTATTAAATTTTTGAGAGCCTTAGTGCCAGAAGTTATAAGTGCAATCATCGGTCCTAGTTTCACAGACCATTAAGCACACAACCTGTTTTTGTTTGGACTATTTCATTTGATCCAGGTGACATAAAAGACTTTTATAACAAGAAATTCGTGAAGAAAAGGTGACATCAATATGCCTCCATTTAATCACAGAAATATTTGTATGAATAATATAACTATATATCGCAAACTGTGGCATTCATACGGGAGCATTGGCCATTCTTAAAATTTATGAATCTTCCCATAGCTCTTTGTTTGTTCTAGGTGATCAGAGAGTGCAATATTCACTAAGAATCTTTATTAAAGGTTTATAAGAATAAATCCTAAGTGGAAGGTGTAGTGTGAATGCCATTTATGTTTTTTTTTTTTAGATTTTTATTAAACTCATTGTGCTGACATTGGTTAGTAAAATTATATAGGTTTTAGGCATACAATTTTTTAATACATCATCTGTGTATTGTATTGTGTGTTCACCACCCAAAGTCAAGTTTCCTTTAATTTCCATTTATCCCCATCTACCCTCTTCTATTACCCTTCCCCCATACCCTATTCCTTCTGGTAATCAGCATACTGTTGTCTGTGTCTATGAGTTGTTTTATTTATTTATTTATTTTTATTTTTTTGTATTTTTCTGAAGCTGGAAATGGGGAGAGACAGTCAGACAGACTCCCGCATGCGCCCGACCGGGATCCATCCAGCATGCCCACCAGGGGCGACGCTCTGCCCACCAGGGGGCGATGCTCTGCCCCTCCGGGGTGTCGCTCTGCCGCAACCAGAGCCACTCTAGTGCCTGGGGCAGAGGCCAAGGAGCCATCCCCAGTGCCCGGGCCATCCTTGCTCCAATGGAGCCTTGCTGCAGGAGGGGAAGAGAGAGACAGAGAGGAAGGAGAGGGGGGGGGGTGGAGAAGCAGATGGGTGCTTCTCCTGTGTGTCCTGGCCTGGAATCGAACCCGGGACTTCTGCACGCCAGGCCGATGCTCTACCACTGAGCCAACGGCCAGGGATGTTGTTTTATTTTTGCTAAATCCCCTCACCTTTTTCAGCCAGCCCTTCAACTTCTCCTCCCCTGTCAGTCAGTTCTCTGTGTCTATGTGTCTGTTTCAATTTCGTTTATTTTGTTCATTAAATTCCATGTATAAGTGAAATCATATGGTCTTTGTCTTTCTCTGACTGGCTTATTTTACTTAGTATCATACTCTCCAGGTTCATCTATGCTGTCACAAATGGTAGGATTTTTTTCTTTTTTACGGTTGAATAATGTTCCATTGTGTAAACGTACCATAGCTTTTTTATCCACTCATCTACAAGATGGCTTAGTAGTCCATTTATTTTTAGTGCTTGATGTGTTTTGAGGAATTGAAATTTCCAAAAAGTCAAGGGAATATGATCTCCTTTAAGGGAAAGTAGTAACTGTAAATTCAGCATGACCAGAGATTAGCATTTTGATGACTGTCAGGGGTCCCCACACTTTTTACACAGGGGCCAGTTCCCTGTCCCTCAGACCATTGGGGGGCTGCCACATACAGTGCTCCTCTCACTGACCACCAGTGAAAGAGGTGCCCCTTTCCGGAAGTGCGGCGGGAGCTGTATAAATGGTTTCAGGGGGCCACATGCGGCCCGCGGGCCGTAGTTTGGGGATGCCTGGAACACGTACAAATTAGATGACTATTGACTAATAAAATGGTTAAAATTTAAAAAAAAAAATATAGAATATGGTACATTATATCTGGCTTTCTTTTATGGAAATAAAAATTTTGATAACTTTTTTGGAAAAAAAGTAAAAATTTTAACAAAGATGAAGACAAAAATGAACAGCATTTGCTTAGTGGCTGGCATAATACAAGAAATAGGATTTAGCTTTTAAGGTTCTTGGTAGGTGAACAAAAGACAAGTAAATCCCAATATGAAGAAGAATAAGGCAATAAGTGAGGGGCCTGTTCATTGTGGCAAATAAGGTTAAGAACCTGGGTAATGATTATAAAAAACACAGCTGTAAGAACATTAACAAATCACCTCCATTAACCCATTCTAATACTTACTTGCCATTATTGGCATATGCAAATAGTTATAGGAAAATTTTTACAATCATCAAAGGGATTTAAAATTTTATCCAACCATATGATTTCTAAACTTGCTTCTGAGTTGGCTCAAAAAGTTGAAGTAAACAATATCTCTAAACAAAGGATAAATATAAACCAATAATTTTTACTTAATTTTTCCTAGGACCCAAATTTCCCTTTGGGCAGGTCTGACAATAAATGATGAGGCTCAGGAGAAATGACCATTCAGGAATAATTTTAGCTTCTGGGCCAAATAATATGAGATCTATAATTATAAAAACTTATTCTCACAAATGGTTAAAAAAAAGGTTTATTAAATTAAAATCACTTTCAAGTGATTAATTAATCAGGTGCTATGGGAGCATGATAGAGTAAGAATAAGAAAACTAATCTTCTGATTAGGCTAGGTGAGAAAGAATGGGTCTTATCCAAAGACTGTGCCTGGATAGGCTCCCGATGGAACACAACTTGGGTCTCTTATGTTTATCTAAGCAGGAAGTCATGCGTACCAGTGGCCAACTTTGTGAGTCCACTGCAAAATTTGCATTATCTTTAAATCAATAGCAGTCTATTTTTATTTTCAACCTATGTTGAGCAATTTTATGTGGTAACTGGCTGAGATTTACTATGTGCTTTTAAATGGACTAGCATCTTCCTTATTTTTGTTGCTGTTTTCCTCCCATACTAACAATTCCCACACATAATGAAGTATATTAGCAACAACACCATCTGCACTTGTCCTTCTTTACTTAATGCTGAGTCACTGACTAGTTCTTCTTTAGCTGACTTTTGATCCCAGGTATAGCCCCAGCCTCTGGTCCCCTTTACTACACTTCTTTCCTGAGTATACGCTTTCCATCTTCTTGACATGTATGTCTCCTCTACTTCTGTCTTCTGTTCTCACTCTCATAAAGAGTCTTCTGGAAGGCTTTAGATTCTCTTGGATTTATTTCTTCACTCTAATCTCTCTCTTAATTCTGAAGCTAATACTTCCATGTCTCAGGCCCTTTCACTTGGTCTTTTAGATGATAGAGTTCTAGTTAGAGACATTAACAACAAGGTTTTGTAAGCTAGTTCTTGTTCTTGCACCTCAAATACCAATATCAAACTTTCCAATAAGACATTCTTGACGTTTCACCTTTGAGCATACACCAGAATTCATGTCTGAAGAACTGCAGGGATTGGGTTAAGTAAGTTCAGCATATTTTTTTTAAATGGATATGTACAGAAGGCAATTTCTCCTAACTAGACATTTAAGAAACCGCCTCCAGTTTGCTGAAAATGGAACATATCTTGCAATTAGTATTTACGGACACAGTTGTGGAGAACTCAATATCAGGAAGCAGATGGGTAGGGGAAGGAGAAAAAGGGTATGCAGTTTGTTTGTCTTTTGTGGATAACCAAGAAAAAAAAAAAAGTGTCACCATTCTGACTGTCATTGTGTAAGGGTACAAAAATAGCTACTAACTGGGATACATCCTATTTCAAGCTCTTCCCACCTCTGGATATTTTGTGTCTAAATCTGCCACCGCTGCTTGATCTGTAAATGGAAGTAGCAATGACAAAGGCTAGCAGGTATAAACAACATGCATATTCTAGAGGCCAATAGCAAGGAGGGCAGAAAAGGCAGCAAAAGACTGTTTAGTGTAGAATAATAATAAAAGCAAATAATAACAGGAGGCAGAGAGGTCATGCATCCTGTCTGTCTGAGGACTGCTCTTGATGATATGTATGGCAGTTCCTGGACCTGGTGGTGGAGCACACATATCTCTGGGAATCAAAGCAGAACCTAATTATGAATGAAACCCAGTGGATTTCCCCTTGTGACCTGGTCCCATTAGTATTGTCAATGGCCACATCTTGTATCCATTAGGACTTTGGGGAGCCAGCTGCATAATAAGGGTTTTGTGAGTTCCAAAAATTACAAGATATTTGGCATCTCTGCACTTACATCTTCCTGTAACAATGTATTTTATTGTTTGGAGAAAGAAGTATTAAATTCACTTGAAGCAAAAGTGGTGAAAGCTTTTAGTGATTTTTATGGTTGTATGTGAATATACATTTGGCAAATTCCATTACTGAATGATGTCTTTGTATGGTAGCCGTGGTCTTTTCCGGTGTTTCTCCTTCTCCTGCCCACGTGTTCCTTCTTGCTCTCATTGGTAATGTCCCTCTTTCTCCAACCTCTTCACTCCTCCTTCTGAAGAATAGAAGCTAAACAGAGACTGGCCATTTTGCTTTTGGGACAAGAAATTTTTTCTTCAGATAGAAGTAATTAAACAACAAAGGGATGTGCTACCCACTCATTTTCATTATCTCTGCATATCGATGGCTGTGTTTCAAAGGTGACCTTATACGGAAACCAAATGTGGCAATTTGCCAATGTGAAGTAATTTTTATCTCATCTGGCCATGCTCAAAGTGTTTTGGATTAGACAACTGAGAAATGGTCATAAACAGAGGCTTCTATTTAATCTCAGCCTATTTCTGCCTTTAGTAGGGGCAAGGTAGTCCATACAATAAAAACCCAGGTCAGCAATGTCTTTGTACCAATATCAGCAGGCCCCAGTTCAAATCAAAGCTTTAAGTCCAAGAATGTGTTCTAGAGTCAAATGAAAGCACCTACTGAGCTTGCTGATGTGCCTGCTTATAACAGGTTTAAATGAAGACAGTATCAACCTATGAGTTTTCCGATGTTTGTGGGCTAAAAGGCAGGTCTTTGGCACTGTAATTCTAATAGAAGTGGTGGTGATGGTGGTGGAGTTGTCTGTCCATGTAGTGTGTGTGTGAATATCTTTTGCAAACTTATTCTTCACCTAGGAAGTTCTTGGCAAAAATTTAAAATGTAAGGGTATTAAACTAATAAATGTGCTTTGAACAGTGCCAGGTTTATAGTCAAGAGAAGGCAGTACATGGCACTATTAAGGATAACAAGAAGAAGAATTCTCTGATGGGAACCCTAATAAATGTAGTAGCATGCTGTAATAAAAAGCACTAGAAAATGGATGAGGTATAACAAAATTATTCATAAAGAGAAATGGAAAAGGATGTCATGCTGAGTGGTTACATGCAGTTATATAGACACTAACAAGTTTATCACGAGAAGCTGAGTGCTAGTACATTCACACATGTTTTCTAACTAGCACAAAGAGAAACTATTTTTATCTTGAAGAACAGGAGAGCCTGGAGTTAGAGGTGTGCTAAATCTTGCTACTGATTTTTAATAATTCAGAGTCAAATAGCAATGATGGTTCATGTAGGTCAGTTTAATGAAGAAAACAACCTCACTTCAGGTTGTTTGATGGAAAGTTCTCTGCCAAGTTGCTAACTGGTATACTTTACAGCTATCTCCAGGGTTCTTTTTGATATGATATTATCCTCCCCACACACTGCGCCTTCTATACACCAAAATGTAATGTGAAGCCACGAGTTAGGATGAGAACACTAAAAGAATTTTCAAATGAGCCCATGAGCTCTCTTGCTCTGAAGCCACAATGATGCTAGAAAAACAGCAGCAGCTGCCTGCTCACATACCTCTCAAATCAAGTTTTCTAGGAACCACAGTAATTCAAAGATTTGGCGAGGATGTCTTCTGACAAGCCTTGGAACTCAGAAGAGGAGTTTACCCACAATATTTTCATTATCTGATGCTAACCGTCACAAAACGGCAACAGATTTATGTGATGTTAAACAGACTGATTGCAACCAATTCGAAAAACACATTGATAAGCAATCATTTTATTGACATGCAGGACATGCAGGATCCTCTATTTCTGTGAATTTCCCTTCAGGATAAATTTAAATAGTGCAATTATACCAGTGTGTTTTAAATTTAACCCATGAAAAGAAGTTTTAACTTAGAGATTTGAGGTAGACTTTTTTTTTTTTTTTTTTAGACCAAAATCATATCAAGGCATGGCTAGGAGGCTCAGTGGCAATGTCTTAAGCCAATAAAAATCATTGAAAGTATTTTTTCCTACTGAAATTAGCCCTTTGGAATTTTTCTTTGAGATTTCATTTTAATTGAAACTGAGCCAATTCTATATGAAGAAAGACCAAAAAACCCATGTTGGAATGCTTTGCAGAATTCTGCTGCTTTAACAGTGTAACTTCTTGACTGATCTGAACCTGGTAGAATAAAGACTTGTCTCAGTCTCTCTCGTCTTTAGAGACCTAACATATTAGGTGTGCTATTTAGGAGTAGGATGTGAAGATTAGGCAATATGTGGGTTTTCAGTGTATTAGCTTTTGGAATATTTCTTGTACTCCTTTCTTAGCTTTTCTCTGGCTTTCAAAATATATAGTTATACATTTTGGAAATACTTGGGAAGTCAAGGCACAAACATGGATGAGAAGACTTCCTTTGACCCCTCACCTCCAATCCCTGAGAACTTTGTATAGAGAGGGCTTCCTTGACAACTAGAGCCACCTAGATGTAAACCTTGCCACACAATATTCAGTTACACTCAACCTCTTTTGCCAGAGGTTCCTAGTGAGTGTGAGGTATGTTCCATTCTTCTCAAGTGCCATTTGCCCTGGATTTATTTAGTGGGGCTCCAGGCCTGGAACAGGGGCAGAGTTCTTACTCCCGGGTTATAAATGCTATCATTGTGTGTATACCGATTCTCCAAGGTGAACCACATGACCAGGGAGGGTTAAGTTTCTTGGAGAGTTTTCCCCCTGACTGTTTGTAGGAGCTAAAACATTTTGAATGGAAAGATTGAGGACAGGAGCTGGGTGTGGGGTTCAAACTGAGAACTTGATATCTGTTTCTTTCTTTTTTTTTATTTTGTGACAGAGGCAGAGAATGAGACAGAGAGAGAGACAGATAGGGACAGACGGACAGAAAGGGAGAGAGATGAGAAGCATCAATTCTTCATTGTGACACCTTAGTTGTTCATTGACTGCTTTCTCATATGTGCCTTGATCAGGGGGCTACAGCAGAGTAAGTGACCACTTGCTCAAGCTGGTGACCTCGTACTCAAGGTGGCGAGCCCGCACTTTAGCTGGATGGGCCTGCACTCAAGCTGGTGACCTCTGCATCTCAGAATGATGCTCTACCCACTGTGCTACCGCCTGGTCAGGTGATATTTGTTTCTTAACTTGAGAAAACAAACCATCCTCCACTCTCCAGGAAGAGCCCTGGATGCTGGTGGAACAGATGACAACCTTAATGCTGAGAGTGAAAAATAATTCAGTTTTTCTCTAATCTCATTAATTAAAATAAATTCATCTGCTTCACTTAATTTAAGCCTCATAACAGTGCAAGTTATGTATTGTCAATCTCACTGTATACATGAGCAAAGCAAGGCTTATTAACCATGAGATTTGCACCTAGACCCTTTCTGGGTAAGTTGGAATGTGAATTGATGCATCTCTAAGTCCATTGACTTCTACCTCCAAAACATATATAGGTCAGATGTTAACAACTTTACTCGCTTTTTTTCATAGATCCCTTGAGAAATAGGAAGCAGAGATCTCATAGATGAACACATGGTAAGTGAATGTTGAGAAATTCGGTAGAATCTGTGGTGGCATCATGCCATGAGACAGATATATGTGGGTGGATTTCTAGGCCTGGGGAAGCTAGTGCATGGGGGCCTCAGAAATGGAGCATAGTAAATGTTCCTAGTAGAGAGAAAAGAGAAGAGGATGGGAGGTTGGGTAAACTCTGAAGACCAACTTTTCCTTCCCAAATTTGCCTTAGGGAGCAATACAAGAAACGATTAGTGCAGACCATAATGCTTTGTACGTTAAAGTGAATAACACTTATTTAGGGGAGACTAATGCAAGGAAAGCCTTCATTTCCAAGGA
Organism: Saccopteryx bilineata; assembly: GCF_036850765.1. Lineage (NCBI taxonomy): Eukaryota > Metazoa > Chordata > Mammalia > Chiroptera > Emballonuridae > Saccopteryx > Saccopteryx bilineata. Next base: position 211,368,226 of record NC_089492.1, read on the forward strand.
GCAATTAAAATTCTGCTTGTTAAAGGTGTCCGATTCCCTCTATCCCTGGATCACACAGAGCAATAGTTAGCATGGGACAGTGATGGTCCAATTCTGGGAAGGACCTGTAATGCTCATTAAGGAGATGAGCATTACAGAAAGAAGAAAAACTAAGAAATACTAGGAAATGTTTCAAGGACACTGTATCACTGTTACCGGGAGGAAGTGTTACATGTTACTTCAGACTGTTTATATGGTAGAAAGTTAATTTTGAAAAATGTAAGCAATGGGCACAGTGGGGCCCTAGCGAGGATTTCAAATTAGCCTCCCATAAGTAGGACACAATTATGTTCTTTGGTGTCTAAAATATTGACTTGCATGGCAATAAAAATATTTATTTAATGCAACTGACCTTAACCTGTGTATCAGATATAACCATAGTCCTAGGCATTCAATCCTGGCACTGGCTCACAGGGAGGTGGTGATGTCTGCTGTAGCTGGAGGTCCCCTTAACTGCGACACTCTGAAGCAGGGGAGAGCAAGGATAAGAATGCCAAAAGCATGTGCCATCTCATTCTCCATGCTGAATCCCCAACAATCGTGCCAGCCACATTTTGTCTATGAAACAGATTTATAGTTCTAAAAAGCAGAATACTCTTATCAAATGAATTTGTTTTAAATACCGAAGCCAAATTAGATTTTTTCATTGCATCTGTGACTTTTTACAATAAATCTGGATATAGTTTTGTACCCACTTCCAGTCTGGAAAAAGATTCATCTTACTAAGTATCCCATCTACCTACCCTGCTCCGTGAACCACTGTTAAGGCTTCAACTTCTTTTTTTTTTTTTAAGTTTTTTATTTTATTTTTTTTTACAAAGACAGAGAGAGAGTCAGAGAGAGGGATAGATAGGGACAGAGAGACAGGAATGGAGAAAGATGAGAAGCATCAATCATCAGTTTTTCGTTGCGACACCTTAGTTGTTCATTGATTGCTTTCTCATATGTGCCTTGACCGTGGGCCTTCAGCAGACCGAGTAACCTTTTGCTCGAGTCAGCAACCTTGGGTCTAAGCTGGTGAGCTCTGCTCAAACCAGATGAGCCCGTGCTCAAGCTGGCGACTTTGGGGTCTCGAACCTCCTCTGTGTCCCAGTCTGATGCTCTATCCACTGCACCACCACCTGGTCAGGAGAGGCTTCAACTTCTTCACACAAAGAGGAGTCTCCCAAATCTACAGCTGTGTTAGTAGTTTCAGGGCCAGAGAAACTATGTTTTCTTGGTCTTTTGTCCTTTCTACCACTGGCCTCTTAGAAATTGTTATAGTCTAAAAAATTTTATACCCTTTAAGCTTACTTTTTTACATGGAGATATATAGTAGTCACTAAATAAAACTTTTAATTATAAGTAACTAGATAGACAGACACTTCACTACCTATATTAAGCTCTGACAACATAAAAGGCAGAGATTTTATCCAAACAATGCCTTTTGATATTGGCAATTAGAACTAGTTTGTGTAGCTAACAAATAGTAATGTAATGTGATTTTTAAGATTAAAAAAACAATTTAGGCTTATTTTAGCCTTTTTTTTTAAATATAATGCACACACAAAAATCCCACAAATAAAAAATGTACAACTCAATAACTTACCAGGAAGCAAACACCTCTGTGATTACCGACCAGGCCTAAAAATGTAATGTGTATTAAAATGTTTCTTCTCATAGTCATGAGTTAATTCAGCATATACTATAGTTTTTATGTCTCTACTGTGCCAAGCACTGTCCTAGGCCTATTTATAGTACAGGGAGAAATACAAAGAATATAAAAATAATTACAGGTATGTGATATGAAAAGAAATAAGAGTCAGATAAGAGAGGATGAAGTTAGGCAGCTATTATATACAGGTATTGATCGACTTACAACCTATGCAACTTATGACCATTTGACTTTATGACCACAATCATTAGTCACAACTGCTTTGCATCTAGCAGCACAAGCGTTGCCCAGCTGGGTGTAGGACAGTGCGGACCAGCTTCCAGCAGCACTACCATCTCTGCGTGCATCATTTCAACTGTTATCCCAGACTCGGTACAGCAATTTGTGTTTTGTGTCTTGGATATTTTTCATCAAACCCCTCCCAAGATGTCTACCAAGAGGAAATTGTCTTTGTCTACGCCTCAGCCTGCCAAGAAGAAAAGAAAGGTCATCAATCTTGACATGAAAATGTAGGTAATTAAGCAGTACGAAGGGGGAAAGAAAGTGAATGTGATCGCACGTGATACGAAGTTATCACACTCGACTGTGTTGACGATTTTGAAAGATAAAGAAAGAATTCGTGAAGCTATGAAAGGTTCTGCACCCATGCGATAAACAGTTATAACAAAGCAACGAAGGGGGCCCATCCATGAAATGGAGAAATTGCTATATATTTGGATGGAAGATAACAATAATGAAAGAAAATTATGATAAAATATGACTTAAAGATTTTTATAACATCATTTCACAGTACTGTACATATAGCCTACTCAACTTATGACCAAATCTGTCAGACCAGTCTGTCAGAACCAATCGTGATTGTAAGTCAAGCAGTAGCTGTATGTAGGGTTACCAGGACAGCTTTTGAAGGACAGCATCATATTTGGTTATTATTTGTTTCCCTGTATGCCTAGTCCAAAGTATCCATTATTAAATATCTATCAAGTAAGTAAGATAATAATAAAGTCAAATATCTATGACAGAACAAAGCAACTGCAAAACACAAACAGAAAACAAAACAAAAAGAACAATCGCAAATTAGTTGGCTTTGTGAAGCTAGGCAAATGGCATTTTGTCAAGGCAAAAGAAAAAATTGGCCATTAAACTTCAGACAATGTGTAGCATTAGGACAGAAAATGTGATTCATTTTCAGGCACTTCCTCCTGAACTATTGCACTGAACTAAAATTGCAAAAGTTCAAGACACATCTAAATGTAGACACCAGACTATTAAATTTGAACAGTGTTCACCTATCCATGGCTGCCCTTCACTTTCCTAAATGTTTCCAAAACTGGTGATTGTGTATTTTGAAATGCCAGTAGAAGATAAAGGGAACAGAGACAAAAGGTAAAAAGCTCAAGAAACTAAATACTCTTCAGTTTTAATATTGGCATTGCTAACTAACTCTCCAAATAGAATTTAGGCCCCTAAAGATAAGAGGAACTAACTAGAGAGGGAGAGACTCTTCCTTCAACCCTGACGTCCAGGCCAATCAGTGATGTTATTTTGTTATTTGGCTAAATATGAAGAACCCACATATAGAAACAGAGGATTTCAATTAAAATGGAAAAATCTCGAGTCAATTTTAATTGAAATATAAAAATAAATATTTCCTGGGGTTTTTTGTTTTTTAATTTTGGCTTCAGACATATAAGGATTCAGTCTTTTAAGAAAGCATAAAAAAGAGAGAGAGAAAAGGAAGGAAGGAAGAAAGGAAGGAAGGAAGGAAGGAAGGAAGGAAGGAAGGAAGGAAGGAAGGAAGGAAGGAAGGAAGGAAAGAAGGAAAGAGGAAGGGAGGGAGGGAGGAAGGAAGGAAGAAATGAAGGAAGGAAGGAAGGAAGGAAGGAAGGAAGGAAGGAAGGAAGGAAGGAAGGAAGGAAGGAAGGAAGGAAGGGTGGGAGGGAGGAAGGAAGGAAGGAAGGAAAGGAGGGAGGGAGGGACTCTTGACATGAACATTTTAACAAATATCAGAAATTTGCAAAACAGCAGTATTGAAATGTCTGTAGAATTATCACATTACTTCTTTATTATGCCAGAGGCTAGCCTCTGTATTTTGTTTATTTTTTTATTTTTTATTTTTTTTGGTAGTAAGATTTTTTTTGTTTATTTTTTATATTCATTGCAAATTGATATTTCAAGCACTGTTCTCTACACATAGTAGTCCTTCAATAAATGTATCCTGATATTGATTTTACTAAATCCATTTCCCACTTCCTTTTCAATGACTCCTAATAATCCTCATTATTATGTTAATACTTACAGAAGTGTGGAATTTGGCATTAAAAACCCATGTAATCATTCATTCCATCAATCAATAAATATTAATTGCACTACAAGCAGTGTGCTTATATGCTGGGATTTTAGCTATGAACAAGGCTTATATGGTTATTGCTCTAGATGTTATGAAGTTTAGAGAGACTAACATTTAAAAACCATCATCACTATCATCTTATCATCATATTCATCATTGCTAATACATACTGAGAATTTTCTCAGTATCAGAACCTCTTTTAACATTTTATATATATTAACTCATTTAATCTTCACAACAACATTTTTGGTAGATAATGATATTAGTGTCATTTCTTTATGAAGAAACTATGGCCCTACAAATATTAAGGTGTATAAAGAATGAATTCCGATACAGTGTTAAAATGATGAAGCAGTGTGTGATAGTTAAACTAATGACAAAAAAGCAGCTGTCAGTATTGGTAGAGAAAGAGGATTAAGATTTCTTTTCTCCTACACTCCTTCCCTCTGCTTAAAGGAAGAAAATCTGAAAGTCTTTAAATATTTTTATTTAAAATGTTATCTTTTCCTTTTCTAACTTTTCAAGGAGAGAATCACTGGTGATAATGGTTACAATGTTTTATATACTTGATGTTTGGGGAGTTATTTGCTAAGATAGAGAAGGTGATACAGCTGATGTGATGTGATCCGGAGCCTTCCAAATTGAGGGGAAAGGGCACACCAATTGAGATGTAAGCAAGGGAGCTCTCCTTGGGAATTTAGAGCCCTCTGTTTTATTTTCTGACCTCACTATATGGACTTCCACACCATTCAGGCCTGCCATTGGATAATAACTGTGTCCAGCAACCCCTGGGACCCAACCAATTTATCATCTACTCTGCTGGAGAGATTTTTGGTTGCTTGCATCTTGTCTTGTGCTGTGGGGTCTAGCAAAGCCAAAGGGTTGCTAATTGCCGTGTTAAATTCTCCTGGCCTCAGCTCTTCTCTCCCTTGTGTCTCTCAATCTCCCAGTCCAATTGGGGACATAGTAGGAATTTATCTGCACGCCAGGGGCTCAAAAAGCATTTACTGATGGTTTGTCTGTATCAGCAGAGGAGAAAGGTGGTTTTGGTCAGGGTGCCTGTGCTCTGCATTTTATGATGCTATTTTATAATAGTAGGTTACAATCTTCTCCCTACTATAAGATAAAAGAGAAAGAAATTCACAACAACTCGTGTTTGGGGAAACATTTTCTTGAATTTAATGTTATCCATCAAGATAACAGTTATTACTAATGTCCTTATCTGATGTTGTCTAAATAAAACCCATTAACTGACTTTACATTCCCAGGTCCAGTTGCAGTAACTTTATTATAGCTGTCAATACCGTGTTAAAAATAATAATTCTAGCATTGAGTTCTACTTCTTCTTTGCTTAAAGTCCCTTTGGCATCTCCACTGAATTTCTGCAGTTTAAAAAATTTGTGACATTAGGTGGAGGACTTAAAAATCCTATGAACAAGAATCCCTATGTGATCTTCCTTATGTAATATTTTACACAATTTAATTCTGGTTTAGAAAATATAGTATCAGTGACCCAAGGTGAATTTTTTCTCCATCTGCTTTTGAGTTTAAAACTATTTTTCAGACAGCATGAAATGCATTCGCATCATTTTTACAAACATCATATAAACACAGATCTGCCTGCTTCATTATGGTTAACCATGATGCCATCCCTGGTCTGATCTATACATTTATTTTTTTTTTAACTTTATTTATTTATTTATATTTTTTACAGAGACAGTGAGTCAGAGAGAGGGATAGACAGGGACAGACAGACAGGAACGGAGAGAGATGAGAAGCATCAATCATTTGTTTTTTGTTGCGTGTTGCAACATCTTTGTTGTTCATTGATTGCTTTCTCATATGTGCCTTGACCGCGGGCCTTCAGCAGACCGAGTAACCTCTTGCTGGAGCCAGTGACCTTGGGTTCAAGCTGATGGGCTTTTGCTCAAACCAGATGAGCCCGTGCTCAAGCTGGCGACCTCGGGGTCTCAAACCTGGGTCCTCTGCATCCCAGTCCAACGCTCTATCCACTGCGCCACCTCCTGGTCAGGCTATACATTTATTTTTACCTATACATTGTTAAGTTGACCTAAGAACACAAAAAACTCCTACAGCTGACTCAATGTGAACAATTACAATTTCTTTTAGTGAGAATATGTTTCACATATATTTGCTGGGAAATAGGCTTTGGTTTTCAAACATTGGAAAGAAGAATAGTGTTTTCTGAACGACCAAGCACAAGTACCATAAACAACTCTTGCTTCCAGGCAAAAGTAGAAGTGGCTTGCAGGTGCTGGGTATACTGAATATTGTATTACTAACTTATGGGGTAGAAGATGTGATGTAGGTACAGTTCATAGTGAATGTTTGTTTCAAAGGAAGATCGATTTGAAGAACCTGCTGTTGTTCTTTGCAAGTTCTTTATGCAGCCTTCCAACTTGATGTGCTCCTTATTCTCCCCAAGCCAGAGAGTGGGTGCTAACCAATGTCCACGGTCACTGGGCAAGACGGTTTAGAGATCAGGATTTTGTTCCTGGCCTGGCCACACTTTATTCTCTTCCCTAGTTATGTTCCTTTCTCTTTTAAACCCGTGGTCTTTTTAGAGGCTTAGCATCTACCGCAGTATAAAGAACACCAGCTTTGGAGTCAGAGAAAGCAGAGTGCTGGTCCTGACCCGGCCACAAAAAGGTGTAAGACCTTAGGCAAATTATTTAATCTTTTGGAGATTCAGATTTCTTATCTGCAAAATAGAAATAAAATTGCCTACCTTGCAGAGTTGTTTGTCAGAATTTAATTAAACTTCATAAATATAGTAACCAGCAGAGTATAAGTTACATTGTTGGGATCCAATTATAATAATAATGGAACATAAACAGATAAGTAAAAAAAATAAGGTATTGTGATCTGGTATCTTTGTTTTTCCTTTTTTTCAGGGGATGCAATGTCGCTTCTGGAGAAATATTTGTCTAGTAAAAGAAATTCATTTTCAGATACCGCCCCCCTTTACTAAACCACAATGAAGTTTACTCAACAATGAAGTTTATGTCTATTTCTCAGCTTCTTTGATACAAACATTGAGTGGGATAGTAAGGAAATTAAATTGTTACGTGAGTCCAATTGAAAAGCTCAAAAAGTAATTGCTTTACAGGCAGTTTAAGAATTGTAGTAATTTGATGTTAATTTTCTGAACCCCAATCAACTCCTTGGAATTGATTCTGTTGTTTCACTCTGTGAACCTGACTTTCAGCTTCTATATTATAACATGTGGGTTAAGTCAGGGTGAAGCCAAAGTTTCAGTTCCTGAAGGCACGATGATTCTGTAATATACAATTGGGCACATATGACCCTGCGCTCCCTGGACTCAGAAAAGACCCTTCTCTCCATTCACCTCTGTCATTTCAGAAGCACACAAATCACCAATAATATGAGTGTTCAGGATGCTGCTGCAGTCACCTGCCAGAAACAGAAAAATCCTCGATTTACCTGAGATTAATTTATATCTGATTGATGTGAGGCAAGCCATGAATCCTAAATCTTCTGGTTAAAAAATTAAAATGTTTTATAATTTAACAAACAATATTTAACGTTAAAACAGATAGCCATGTGATGTACTGAACTTAAAATATTGGTCTTAATTTTTTTTAACAGTCTGTGACTTCCTTCAGAGTTTTAACCTCTGTATCCTCTGATCTTTTGCCTATAAAACAAGGGGCTTTGAGTAGGTTATGCCAGATTGTTCTTCAGTGATTTATTTATAACAATAATCATTAAAAGGAAGAGAATAACAACTCCTTGAATTAATTCAATATTATGATTATATGTGAGACCCTGAAGTTTGCCTTAGTTCAAAGAGCTGGCTATGTGACATTGGGCACTTTAATTTTCTCAACTGTAAAATGGGAATATGAGTAATATGAACCTCAGAGAGCTGTTGTAATGGTTAACTGAATGACATATGTATGGTGTTTGCCACAGCCGAAGAATGAATGTCAGCCAGTAGTAGTAATGGTGGTGACCAAGAACAAGATTCTTAATTTAAGTCTCACAGCCTGCTACTTTATAGCTATTAATATCCATATTTAATAGAAGTAACTGAAGTTTAGGGTCGTTAAGTAATTTTTAAAATTATGGCTAGGAAGTAACAGTCAGATTTTAAAACTAGATCTGTTTAATTTTAACCAGCAGGAAGGATACTTTCTAGCTTTATAATTGTATGAAAATTCTAGTTTGATTATAATTATAAAATGGCACTTATGAGTTGTTGCTCCAGCAAAACACTTTATACATATAACTAACAAAGCATTCTTCATGTCTTGTTACTTTGATTGTTTTTTATTTGTCTGACCAACAGCAGATAGTTAGCCCTTTGAGGAAAAAAAGGCTTTGCAAGGCCAAGAGGCAGGGATCCTGGTACGTACTAAACATACAAGAAATGTCTTTAGAAATAAAATACATTTTAATAAAATAAAGAGCCTATGACAAACAAAACAAAACAATTTCATTGGGTTATCTTGGCTTTATGGAAAAAAACAAACAAATAGAAAAACAGAGACTAGGGAAATAGCATTTTAACAGGGCCATGCGGTAAACAGACACTGAAGGTAAGGTACTATATATAAGATACTATTTGCCTTTGGAGTAAGGAATGAGATTTATTTTCAGAAACGTATTCCTGAAACAATTGATATGAACTAAGATTTACCAGTAACTGGTTCTTACAATGATCATAATTTAAATTGATCGATTTTTTGATATACAGAGAAGTTTTAAACTTAGAGACCTGGCTATTAAATTTGTACCAAACACAGGCCATTCAGTTTAAAGGCCTTCTAGGAGAAATTCACTATGGTTGATGTTTCATATTGAAATTTATACCATCCATCATCCTAATAGATTATCCATTTGATTTGTCCATCACATTATGAGAACAAAATGCTATCTTGTCTCCTTGATACAGTGTCTTAAAAAAAAAAAAAGAAGGAAACTCCACACTGTTTCTTTTCTATTTTTTTCTTTGAAGTTGTTCAAAGCACACAAGGTCTGGCATCAGGAGTAATTAAAGTAAACCATGCAGAAATCCCAAAGGGAGCAAGCAGATAGAATACTGTTTGCTGCATTAAAAAGTTAAAAAAGAAAGCTCAGTTTTTAGAGGGCGAGAAGGTGAATAAATCTTTTCTGGGAAGATTATATGAGTGAATAGGACTAATTAGACAAAATTAGACTCTCCAGCCATATTTTGAGATATAATTATAATTATGGGGAACGTTTGAGATGGAATTTTTAGTAATTAACAATGCTGTACACATGATAGGCAGACAAATGTTTTTGAAGATTATGACCCACAGTAGTTGTGTACTAAAATTACCTGAGATTCCAGTCTCCACCCCAGGCCCTAGGAAGCTGAATGTTCAGTTTTGAGGGAGGGGGTTAGGCATCTGCCCCTAACAGGACACTTGGGAGATTGTAAGGCTCAATAGACAGTGTGAGGACCCTTGACAGATAGAACCCTTACAAAAAAAGACTTCATTTTCCTCCAACAAAATTTTAATTTATTCAGTTAGAATAATCCTCGCTTATTTGTGAAGGATGCATTCTAAGATCACCATTGTATGACTAAAACTGAGGATAGTATTGAAATATATACATGTATTTATGCACACACACTCACACGCTTATATATGTTTTCTTCCATACATACATATTTATGATAAAGTTTAATGTCTTTTTTATCTTAAGTAAGCACTTATACACCGTGGTCGAAACTTTTGCACTTTGACATGTTATGACAAAACTAGAACAAATTTCTTTTTTCTTTTTCACAATTACACAGATAGAAGATTTATTCTTACCATAGGATTTAACAACCTCAGCGTGCAGTTACTTTCCTTATTAGTTAGAGAACTTTCACCTTTTCACTTAAAAGTAGCACTTTAGGAGATGACGTCAGAGTAATGGCGGAGTAGGAAGCGATACCGATAAATCTCCCCCAAAACTCAACAAGATCTTCAACCAGAAACAGAAAAACCTATACTTGGAGCTTCCAGATTCTTCGCAATACACCCAAAGGTATGATTGAGTGAAAAATTGGCTAAATATATAACCAAACCCCGAAGGAAATAGGGAGTAAGAAATGCTCCGCCTTCCTCACTAACCTAAACAGGGCGGCTTTTTCTGGTAACTGTGAATATAGAAACTGAGGCGGGCAAAGGGGGTGAATAGATCCAGGCCGCCGCAGCAAAAACGGCCGAACCAGGCTGTGGCTCAGAGATCCAAGCCGAGGAAAATCTGATCCTGTGGCAACCCGGGCAATACAAGCTAACACTCGCGCCAAACCCAAACAAAGAAAGACAAGCGGAGCGGCCATTTTACCCGGTCTCCTGGTCGGTGCGCAGTTAGTGGAAGAGAGATTTCTTCCTAAGCCGCGGAAGTGGGTGCCCGTGTTGCCCCACGGAGAGGCAGGGTGAGAGGCCTTTCTGTGGGCTGAGGGCAGAGTCTCTGGGCAGCCCCAGCGCCCTGGGAAAGCCACGCACGGGAGGGAGTGAGAACTAATCCCAACGGTGGAGATTTTCCGTGCTGGAGGCTGTTTCACTCAGAGGGAACCTCAGCCGGCCTCATATCCTGGTTTGCGCGCGCAGATAAGGAGTGGGCGATTCCTCCGAGTGCCTCGGCAGTGCGCGCCCGTGTTGTCGCGCAGAGGGGCAGAGTCAGGGGCCTTTGTGTGGGCCAGGGCGGAGTCTCGGGCCGCCCCAGCGCCTTGCAAAAGCCGCACACGGGGACGGAGCGAGACTCAATTCCAACGCTGCAACTTTTCCCTGCGGTTGGGGGTTTCACTCAGAGCGTGAGACTGCTGGCCGGATATCCTGGTTGCAGACAGTGAGTGAGAGTTTCCTCCAAGCGCCCCGGAAGTGGGCGCCCGCTTGTGTTACCGGATAGAGTGGCAGAGCCAGAGGTCTTCGAGTGGGCGGAAAGCCCGCCTGATTATGCTAGCAGCTCTGACTGACTGAGCCTTACCCAGAGCCCTGTGCTGAGTGGAAATAGAGTGGGGAGTTGCCAGCAATTTGAGCCTCTTACTATCCAGGCAGAGGCAGCAGCAACCCCATACCTGGACTATCAGGCTACTAATTGAGGAAGGAAAGACTAGGAGAAAGGCTCCAGGAACACGGACTCTCTCACTGTCGGAGCCTATAAATGCTAATGAGCCTCGACTCCCAACGAGAATAAAGCACAATACATGACATTGCCATAGAGACTTATCAACTGCACACCTCTACCTGAGCGTGCCAAAGGGGCAGAACCCGGGGTACAGAGTCACCGACCAGGAAGAGGGAGAGAAAAGAAAAAGCAAGAAGATAACCTCTCAAAATCAAGAATAATCTGCAGACTTTATAACCTATCCCATTTTATTATATTTGTTCGTTTGTTTCTCTTATCTTCATTCTTGAGACTTTTTTTTCCTCCTCCAATTTGGCCGATTAACTCTCTACCGGTCTTACTCTCTCCTCTCCCTGAACTACACTACCCATAAGTGTTACATCTCCCATTATCATTTCTCTTCTCTTCCTTTCTCTCTATGAGGGTTGCACTCCAAAACCCTTAACTCTCTCTCTCTCTCTCCTTTCTTTTTTCTTCTTTTAGTGGTTCCCTCTTTTTTTCTCTCTCTCTCTTTCTTTTCTCCCTCTATATTAGTTTCTTCCTTTCTCCTTTACATCTCCTCTCATTCAAACCTCAATAACAAACAAATTATCTTATCTGGGACTCAAACCTATGTTTGTGGCATTTTGGGGGGTTTTTACTTCACCTTTTTAACGCACTAGCAGTGCTCCCATCCCTGGCTATCCATATTATCTAGTTCTTGTTCCACTAAATACAATAGTAAGTTTTTAATTTGTCCCCCCAGTTTTCCATTTTCCTCTTATTCCTCTCATCATAACTCTTAGAAAACCAACACCTAAAAGCAAATCATTTTATTCTTGACCCAAATTTTTTCCTTATTTGCTTTTTGTGGGTCCATACGCTCTTTTTTTTTCTTTTTTCTTTTTTTTTTTTTCCTTTTTTTTTTTTTTTTTTTCTTTCTCTCTTTTTTGCCCCTTTATTACTTTTCCCCAATTCAGGCCCTCCATCACAGGCATTGTTTGTTATAACTCACAGTCCACCACAAGATTTTCTCAAGAAAGAGGGGAGAGGAGAGGAGAGGAAAAAAAGAGGGGGGGAATAATTTCCTTTTTTAAAAAAAATTTTATTTTATTTTATTTTTCTTTATTTCATTATTAATTTTTTTTAAAAAAACAACTCTTTTTGATTTGTTATTTTTTTATTTTTTTTAACTTTTTATTCTTTATTAAATCTCATTAATACTATCAACAAAACCACCCTCAGATGCCATTAAGGAAGAGAAAATCGAATATCATGGATACAAAAGAAAGAGAGGTAACACAGCTAGATGAGGAAAAATCTATGGAGAAAAAATTTAATATATTGGAAACCTTGGAGCTAAATGACAGAGAATTCAAGATAGAAATCCTAAAAATCCTCCGAGATATACAAGAAAACACAGAAAGGCAATATAGGGAGCTCAGAAAACAACTCCATGAACACAAAGAATATATGTCCAAGGAAATTGAAACTATAAAAACAAATCAAACAGAGATGAAAAACTCAATTCACGAGCTGAAAAACGAAGTAACAAGCTTAGCTAATAGAACAGGTCAGATAGAAGAGAGGATTAGTGAAATAGAAGACAAGCAACTTGAGGCACAACAGAGAGAAGAAGAAAGAGACTCAAAAATTTAAAAAAATGAGATAGCCCTACAAGAATTATCTGACTCCATCAAAAAGAATAACATAAGAATAATAGGTATATCAGAGGGAGAAGAGAGAGAAAATGGAATGGAGAACATACTTAAACAAATAATTGATGAGAACTTCCCAAGCCTGTGGAAAGAACTAAAGCCTCAAGTTCAAGAAGCAAACAGAACTCCAAGTTTTCTTAACCCCAACAAACCTACTCCAAGGCATATCATAATGAAATTGACACAAACCAACAGCAAAGAAAAAATTCTCAAGGCAGCCAGGGAAAAGAAGAATACAACATATAAAGGAAGGCCCATTAGATTATCATCAGATTTCTCAGCAGAAACTCTACAAGCTAGAAGAGAGTGGACCCCAATATTTAAAGTCCTGAAAGAGAGGAACTTTCAGCCACGAATACTATACCCATCAAAGCTATCCTTCAAATACGAAGGAGAAATAAAAACATTCACAGATACAGAAAAGATGAGGGAATTTATCATCAGAAAACCCCCACTCCAGGAATCACTAAAGGGGGTTCTCCAATCAGATACAAAGAACAAAAAAAAACAGAGCCACAAGTAAAAGCTCCAAGAAGAACACAATAAAACCAAATTTAAACTGTGACAACAACAAAAAGAAAGAGGGGGAGAAGACGGAGATTAACAGTAGCAAAGGACGATGGAGTGCAAAAGTACTCACAAAATAGTTCGCTACAATGAACAGGGTAGGGACCCTTTTCATTACTCAAAGGTAACCACCATTGAAAAAACCACCACAGAAGCACATGAGATAAAAAAGATAGCAACAGAGGAAAGATGTATGGAATACAACCAAATAAAAACAAAAGATAGAAAAACGAAAGAGAAGGATCAAACAAGACACAAAACTAACAGAAAGCAAGATATAAAATGGCAATAGGGAACTCACAAGTATCAATAATTACACTAAATGTAAATGGATTAAACTCACCAATAAAAAGGCACAGAGTAGCAGAATGGATTAAAAAAGAAAATCCAACTGTATGCTGCCTACAGGAAACTCATCTAAGTAACAAGGATAAAAACAAATTCAAAGTGAAAGGCTGGAAAACAATACTCCAAGCAAATAACATCCAAAAAAAAGCAGGTGTAGCAATACTCATATCGGATAATGCTGACTACAAGACAGGAAAAGTACTTAGAGACAAAAATGGCCATTTCATAATGGCTAAGGGGACACTGAATCAAGAAGACATAACAATTCTTAATATATATGCACCAAACCAAGGAGCACCAAAATATATAAGACAGCTACTTATTGATCTTAAAACAAAAACTGACAAAAATACAATCATACTTGGAGACCTCAATACACCGCTGACGGCTCTAGATCGGTCATCCAAACAGAGAATCAACAAAGACATAGTGGCCTTAAACAAAACACTAGAGCACCTGGATATGATAGACATCTACAGGACATTTCATCCCAAAGTGACTGAGTATACATTTTTCTCCAGTGTACATGGATCATTCTCAAGAATTGACCATATGTTGGGCCACAAAAACAATATCAGCAAATTCAGAAAAATTGAAGTTGTACCAAGCATATTTTCTGATCATAAAGCCTTGAAACTAGAATTCAACTGCAAAAAAGAGGAAAAAAATCCCACAAAAATGTGGAAACTAAACAACATACTTTTAAAAAATGAATGGGTCAAAGAAGAAATAAGTGCAGAGATCAAAAGATATATACAGACTAATGAAAATGACAATACGACATATCAGAATCTATGGGATGCAGCAAAAGCAGTGATAAGAGGGAAGTTCATATCGCTTCAGGCATATATGAACAAACAAGAGAGAGCCCAAGTGAACCACTTAACTTCACACCTTAAGGAACTAGAAAAAGAAGAACAAAGACAACCCAAAACCAGCCGAAGAAAGGAGATAATAAAAATCAGAGCAGAAATAAATGAATTAGAGAACAGAAAAACTATAGAAAAAATTAATAGAACAAGGAGCTGGTTCTTTGAAAAGATCAACAAAATTGACAAACCCTTGGCAAGACTTACCAAGGAAAAAAGAGAAAGAACTCATATAAACAAAATCCAAAATGAAAGAGGAGAAATCACCACGGACACCGTAGATATACAAAGAATTATGGTAGAATACTATGAAAAACTTTATGCCACTAAATTCAACAACCTAGAAGAAATGGATAAATTCCTAGAAAAATACAACCTTCCTAGACTGAGTCAAGAAGAAGCAGAAAGCCTAAACAGACCTATCAGTAGAGAAGAAATAGAAAAAACCATTAAAAACCTCCCCAAAAATAAAAGTCCAGGCCCTGACGGCTATACCAGCGAATTTTATCAAACATTCAAAGAAGACTTGGTTCCTATTCTACTCAAAGTCTTCCAAAAAATTGAAGAAGAAGCAATACTTCCAAACACATTTTATGAGGCCAACATAACCCTCATACCAAAACCAGGCAAGGATGGCACAAAAAAAGAAAACTACAGACCAATATCTCTAATGAATACAGATGCTAAAATACTAAACAAAATACTAGCAAATCGAATACAACAACATATTAAAAAAATAATACATCATGATCAAGTAGGATTCATCCCAGAATCTCAAGGATGGTTCAACATACGTAAAACGGTTAATGTAATACACCATATCAACAAAACAAAGAACAAAAACCACATGATCTTATCAATAGACGCAGAAAAGGCTTTCGATAAAATACAACACAATTTTATGTTTAAGACTCTCAACAAAATGGGTATAGAAGGAAAATATCTCAACATGATAAAGGCCATATATGATAAACCATCGGCTAACATCATATTAAATGGCACTAAACTGAAGGCTTTCCCCCTTAAATCAGGAACAAGACAGGGTTGTCCACTCTCTCCACTCTTATTTAATGTGGTACTAGAGGTTCTAGCCAGAGCAATCAGACAAGACAAAGAAATAAAAGGCATCCATATCGGAAAAGAAGAAGTAAAGGTATCACTTTTTGCAGATGATATGATCCTATACATCGAAAACCCCAAAGAATCCACAAAAAGACTACTAGAAACAATAAGCCAATACAGTAAGGTCGCAGGATACAAAATTAACATACAGAAGTCAATAGCCTTTCTATATGCCAACAATGAAACAACTGAGAAGGAACTCAAAAGAATAATCCCCTTCACGATTGCAACAAAAAAAATAAAATACTTAGGAATAAACATAACAAAGAATGTAAAGGACTTATATAATGAAAACTATAAACCATTGTTAAGGGAAATCGAAAAAGATATAATGAGATGGAAGAATATACCTTGTTCTTGGCTAGGAAGAATAAATATAATCAAGATGGCTATATTACCCAAAGCAATATACAAATTTAATGCAATTCCCATCAAAATTCCAATGACATTTTTTAAAGAAATAGAGCAAAAAATCATCAGATTTATATGGAACTATAAAAAACCCCGAATAGCCAAAGCAATCCTAAAGAAAAAGAATGAAGCTGGGGGCATAACAATACCTGACTTCAAACTCTATTATAGGGCCACGACAATCAAAACAGCATGGTATTGGCAGAAAAATAGACACTCAGACCAATGGAACAGAATAGAAAGTCCAGAAATAAAACCACATATATATAGTCAAATAATTTTTGATAAAGGGGCCAACAACACACAATGGAGAAAAGAAAGCCTCTTCAATAAATGGTGCTGGGAAAACTGGAAAGCCACATGCAAAAGAATGAAACTGGACTACAGTCTCTCCCCCTGTACAAAAATTAACTCAAAATGGATCAAAGATCTAAACATAAGACCTGAAACAATTAAGTACATAGAAGAAGACATAGGTACTCAACTCATGGACCTGGGTTTTAAAGAGCATTTTATGAATTTGACTCCAATGGCAAGAGAAGTGAAGGCAAAAATTAATGAATGGGACTACATCAGACTAAGAAGTTTTTGCTCAGCAAGGGAAACTGATAACAAAATAAACAGAAAGCCAACTAAATGGGAAATGATATTTTCAAACAACAGCTCAGATAAGGGCCTAATATCCAAAATATACAAAGAACTCATAAAACTCAACAACAAACAAACAAACAATCCAATAAAAAAATGGGAAGAGGATATGAATAGACACTTCTCCCAGGAAGAAATACAAATGGCCAACAGATATATGAAAAGATGCTCATCTTCTTTAGCTATTAGAGAAATGCAAATCAAAACGGCAATGAGATACCACCTCACACCTGTTCGATTAGCTGTTATTAGCAAGTCAGGTAATAGCAAATGTTGGAGAGGCTGTGGAGAAAAAGGAACCCTCATACACTGTTGGTGGGAATGTAAAGTAGTACAACCATTATGGAAGAAAGTATGGTGGTTCCTCAAAAAACTGAAAATAGAACTACCTTATGACCCAGCAATCCCTCTACTGGGTATATATCCCCAAAACTCAGAAACATTGATACGTAAAGACACATGCAGCCCCATGTTTATTGCAGCATTGTTCACAGTGGCCAGGACATGGAAACAACCAAAAAGCCCATCAATAGATGACTGGATAAAGAAGATGTGGCACATATACACTATGGAATACTACTCAGCCATAAGAAATGATGACATCGGAACATTTACAGCAAAATGGTGGGATCTTGATAACATGATACGAAGCGAAATAAGTAAATCAGAAAAAAACAGAAACTGTATTATTCCATACGTAGGTGGGACATAATAGTGAAACTAAGAGACATTGATAAGAGTGTGGTGGTTACGGGGGGGAGGGGTAATGGGAGAGGGATAGGGGGTGGGAGGGGCACAAAGAAAACAAGATAGAAGGTGACAGAGGACAATCTGACTTTGGGTGGTGGGTATGCAACATAATTGAACGACAAGATAACCTGGACTTGTTATCTTTGAATATATGTATCCTGATTTATTGATGTCACCCCATTAAAAAAATAAAATTATAAAAAAATAAAATAAAAAATAAAAAAAAAAAAAAGAAAT
The DNA here is from genome assembly GCF_036850765.1 of Saccopteryx bilineata. Lineage (NCBI taxonomy): Eukaryota > Metazoa > Chordata > Mammalia > Chiroptera > Emballonuridae > Saccopteryx > Saccopteryx bilineata. Next base: position 211,386,052 of record NC_089492.1, read on the forward strand.
ATATAGATAAAACAGAGGTGCTTAAGGGTAATCTGCCTGAAGAAATCTAGTGGAGAAGACAGGATTTGCATTTAAAAGTGTAGTGACTCCTAACACCATTTATAGAAAAGACTGTCTTTACTTCATTGTATGCTCTTGCCTCCTTAGCCAAATATTAATTGATTATAAAGTCATGAGTATATTTCTGGGCTGTTGTGTCCCCTTGATGTATATGCCTGTTCTTATGCTAATACCAGGCTGTTTGGATTACAGTGGGCCTTGTAGTATAGTTTGATATCATGTAGCATGATTCTTCCAACTTTGTTCTTTTTTCTCAAGATTGTTGAGACTATTCAAGGTCTTTTTTGGTTCCATATATACTTTTGGAATATTTTTTCTAGATCTATTCATTGATATTTTAATAGTAATTGCATTGAATCAATAGATTTTTGGGGGTAGTATAATTTTTTTTTTTTTTGTAGAATAGACGTTTAAATAATGTTAATTCTTCCAATTTATGAACATGGTATATACTTCCACATATTAGCATCTTTCTTAATTTTTTTCAATGTGCTATAATTTTCCAAATACAGATCTTTTACTTCATTGGTTAATTTTATTTCTAGGTACTTTATTTTGTTGTTGTTGCCATAGTAAATGGGATTGTTTTCTTAATTTCTCTTTCTGATAGTTCATTATTGGTATAAAATATGCCACTGATTTCTGAATATTAATTTTGTATGTGCTACTTTGCCAAATTCATTTATTAATCAAATAGTTTTCTGGTGAAGTGTTTAGAATTTTCTATGTATATGCCCTTAGTGAATGACAGTTTTACTTACTCTTTTCCAGTTTGGATGCCTTTTATTTCTTCTTGTCTGATTGCTGTTGCTAAGACTTCCAGTACTATGTTAAATAAGAGTCATAAAAGTGAATATCCCTAGCCTGACCAGGCGGTTGTACAGTGGATAGAGCATTGGACTGGGATGCGGAGGACCCAGGTTCAAGACCCCGAGGTTGCCAGCTTGGGTGTGGGTTCATCTGGTTTGAGCAAAGCTCACCAGCTTGAGCCCAAGGTTGCTGGTTCGAGCAAGGGGTTACTCAGTCTGCTGAAGGCCTGCGGGCAAGGCACATATGAGAAAGCAATCAATGAACAACTAAGGTGTCACAACGAAAAACTGATGATTGATGCTTCTCATCTCTCTCCGTTCCTGTCTGTCTGTCCCTATCTATCCCTCTCTCTGACTCTCTCTGTCTCTGTAAAAAAAAAAAAAAAAAAAAAGTGAACATTCTTGTGTGATTTCGATCTTAAGGCAAATGCTTTTAGTTTTTTTGCCAATTGAGTTGATGATGGCTATAAGTTTGCCATATATGGTCTTTATTATGTTGAGGCATGATCCCTCTATTCTCACTTTGCCGAGAGATTTTATTGTAAATGGGTGCTGAATTTTATCAAACATTTTTTCTACAACTCACATGGCTTTATGAATCAATGTCATCCCAAGGAATTCAATTAATTATTTTAAAAAATGCACGATGACTCCCCTGAGACCTGAGCTTCCTGGAGCAGAGAAATAACTTTGGTATCCCTGCAATTTCTAGCACAGAACATCTTATGCTGTGTCTTTAATAAATATTTTAACAGATGAATAAACTTGTTCGTTATCTATGTGATCTTCCAAAAAAAAAATTCCAGAGTGAACGTTTTATGCTTTTCCAAGTGATGAGCTTCAACATGGATCAACATACACTAAGCTCTTATAAGTCTTCTGAAAACAGTTACCTTTGAAGAGGTGTGAATTTCCCTTACTTTCCCTAAAAGGGTGTTAACTTCAAAAGGTGACCTCGTGAGTGTTAAAAAATTAACACATTTAAGTCAGTAGCCAAAACATCACCCCCGGATCTGTGAACCTGAAATTGAACTGGTAGACTGAGCTGACTTTGGTTTAGATGCCAGAAAAAGTCATCACTCAGCACTAATCTGGACCAATGAAAATTCGCTCTTCCCTTGGGCTGCGGAGAGGGAAGGAGTTGGAGGATGGTGATGCTAGCAGGGCATAGAAGCATAAGGTAGCTAGGTATAAATTCTTCTAGACCCTTCTAACCCCTTATACTTGCTTTAAAAGCTACTTTACCGCAGACAATGTGCACTTTAACTGGCCATGATAAAAATAAACCTCTTTTTATTAACAGTGGAGTTGTTTATTTGTGGAGAAAATTGACTGAAATATTTTTACTGGGAAGCCTTCCCTTCCCTCCCCTTTTTGTTGCTCATCCAATTGGGATACAAGCATAGACCTTTGTTTCTCCAGTTCCATGTCACTTTGTACAGCATATCCAGTATGTTACCTGAACCCCTTTTTTCTCTGTGGTCCTTTAAAAAATTTTTTTAAATGATCTTAACTAATAGATTCTAGTCAACAGAAGTGTAGCAAATGCAGAAGTACTATTGTCAGTCTCTAAATTGGGAAGTTTACTGCTAAAAGGAACTCACTGAGGGCATCTGGGCTTATCCTTCTGCCTCTGAGCCTGATTTCACTTAGCTGATGCCATTAACAAAGCCTTTTAGGCTAGACAGAGGCAAGTCATCATAATATGGCTGTGAAATACTAGGAAACATCAGGAGCAGAGAAAGAAAAGTAGTGTTTAACAGAAGTACTAACATAAAAATAAAGGTTTCTGAAAGAGCTGGAGATCAAATGGCCATGACCCAGGTTACAATTCTGCTAAATCTCCAAAGCAGCATATAGTGTATGAGTGTTTCTAAAAGGGGTAGACCTGGTTGTTGAGTGGTCTTCTCAGCCATTGCTACAGAACTCTGACAACCACTTACACTGATCTAAGCCCAGTCCTATAGCACACAGTTTGCTTTAGAGATGCATCTCCAAAAGCTACCCATATTCATCCACCAGGTGTTCATTCTTTCATTCAACAGAGATTTATTAAGTACTAAGGGCATGTTGGACACTTTGCTAGGTGCCGAGGTTAGAAGGATACATATGACCTCTTCACTGAATTAAAGGTCTCTCAGCCTAGTAGAAAAAGATACATTACAATGCAAGGTTATAATTCCAACAATAGCATCATGTTAGGGACAGAAGCAAATAGAGGGAGTATCTATCTCTTGGTGAATCAGCGAAGAAGCTTTTTTCTCCATCATTTTATTATTTATCTCCAGATGTTGTTTCTCCATTAGCATTCTCACTGGTCTCTTCCATTCTCCACCTTTCTACTGTTCTGGGTTTGGAGCCCAGGAGAGGACAACCGAGGAATATGAAGACATGTTCTTTTCTCTATTTAATTTGTTAATATCTGTTAATATATACTGAGCTCTTATAATATGCTAGGCATTTTCCAAGCACTATAAATGAACTATGCTACCATAGTATATAAACAGCAGGTAAACATTTGGCACTCACATCATTGCTAGGATGATGAAGAAATATCCTTCCCTTAAAATAAAGAAGGATGTCATTAACCTTAATTATACTTTAAATAAATACTCTCTTCAAATATGTAATAAAAATGGCTGAGACATTTTATGGGGTGGTGGTGAATGACAAAGAAGCTCTGTGAAATTTATTCTGCAACTTGGGACATCTAAGACTTAAAGTTTTCTTGTAGATCTCCCCAAAATGAGTATACAAGGCATTTAGCCATTGAACTGAATTATTACTTTCTTGATAAAAGAGACTTTAGCTTTGTGAGTACGGGTAGGAGCACAGTTAACTGTGAAAGCTGATCAATGAGATGTGTGTGTCTGTAAATCCAATTAAATATGATTGCCATAATTATACTGGAGATCATTGATATCTAAGTGTTTATGTCTGAGTTCTTGCACTTATGAGGTTGCATTGTGAAGCAAAAGTTGACATAATATGAAAATATTCTTTAATGTACTGAGGACTTGCAATTAATTCTCACACAAACATCTTTATTTATCAAGTTTAGCTCAGGATCTGTCTCTTCCTGACAAGCCAAAGCTTCTATTCATCAACATTTCATTGTCAAATGTTATACCACAAAATGCACACACAACAGTTACATATGGAGCAGAGCAGAAAACCTTGAAAAATAAAGTTGATGATAATGATGTTGTGTAACTCTGAGTGGCCAGCAAAATCAATGACAAAGAATCTTGTAGAAATCAACCAGTTACCTTAAAAAAATTGGGCAAAAAAGAGTAAATAAAGTTTCAAGTGAGAATGATTTTAGTATTTAAGGATTAGTAGAGTTTTTTAGGAAAACCAAAGATTCCTGAATATTGCAAATATATATATATATATATATATATATATATATATATATATATTAATGATAATATTGTAAGTCAAACTTGAAATAAAGTTTGTCCAATCAGGTTATAATAAAATTTGTTAAAAAATATTACCCCAAATGTAAAAATCTGATCTATTGTTTGCTCCTTTTAGAAATTAAAACTAGTTGGATATATAATAGAAACCATGTTATTCTGAGATAAAATGTATACTTATTTTTATATATTTTAGATTCTTTTTCAATATAAAATCACAATACAATTTTTTATTCACCATTGCCTATGAAAATTTGGTCCCCATTTAAAGTGGATTCCTTTTAAGTGGCTTCCTCTTGTATAAACCATCTTTGAATTGGAAGGCTGAGCAAGTCCTTTCATGAACAAGAGCATGCATCCTTAGTTTTTGTTTGTCTCCTGTTCTAGACATCAGATCCCCAGACGTAGTCATGGACATGACACTGGCAGTAACGTCAGGATCACCACTGCAAAGTACCATCTATTGCTTTGTAGTGAATGCACAAATTTGTTCAAAAGCCAATTGCAGTAACTTTTAAAGAACTGTAGAACTAAGAACAGATAATAGAAGAAGCAGACTCATCAAATGTTAGAGCTAAAAGGAAACTTAAAATCATCCAGGGTCCATCCTGGAGGACACTGAAGAGTTGAGAGGCACTAAATTTTCCAGTGTCATATGGCTAGTTTGTGGCAGAGCTATTACTTGAAATGGGGTATCTGGACTCCTGTCTAGAACTTCCTTCTAAATGGCATTTTAGTAATCAGAGCAGGGGATGAACTCTGTGTTGCTAAAGAAGACCTTGTATACTTTATTGGCCCAGCAGGCACTGGCCACTGCTTAATCAGCAGAATTCTCTGCAATGTGGAGGCATATTGCACAGTGGTGACAAACCCAGGTTCTGGAGCCATACTGCCTGGGTTCAAATGAGGCTCTGCCATTTCCTAGCTAGGGACCTTGTGCAAGTACCTAATCTCTATGCTTTAATTTTCTCAGTATTTTCTTGATGCCTACTATGTGGCAAAGGTAATAATAATCCCTACACCAGAGGGTTTAAATTTAGCTAATATTCATGTAAACTACTTAAAATATGAGCTTGGCTCATAGAAACCTCAGCCATTCCAGTATGAAAGATTAAAGAGTCAGCAAGTCAATATTAAGGATCAGAGATTGAGAAGTGAGAGTTGTGTAAGAAAATCTGCATGCATGGACCACCTGACCAGCTGATAGCTTGGGGCTGGTTAGATAATGTCAGAGGCACCAAGGAACTATGTGTTTACTCTTCCATGGGATTTACTCTGCGTATTTATCTACTTAAGATGATGACTCAGTCCATGTATGATTTGTTCATGGTCTTTCTAACTCTTAATTTTTCATTTCCTTTTTAAATGAAATGATTTAAAAATTAATACAGCTGTTGTTAAGGTGCCAGAACAAGTTGAACCCAATCATGTTCATTAGTCTGGCTTTCTGATAGGGAGCAGCTCATATTTGATAGACTAGATAAACAAATCTAAATAAATTGATGTTCTGACCAGAAACAGCCCTGTATGGCTAACGCAGATAAGCCACCACATAAAATACAGGCTCCATGCCCATGCATATAAGCACACAGACCAATACAGAGTTTGGATTATCAAGGCTTCTGTCCCATGCAGAAGAGAAAATTCAGTTCATGCATGATAAATTTCTTCATAATTTTCCTCAATAACATACCAGTCACAGAAGATACGTGTCAAAGTCCAGTAAAATTGACTTTCTATTTTAGTAAAAACATTTGTTAAATAAATTTAGCCTAATTTCTTTGAAGTCCAGATTCCATGCTAATTTGCATAATTTAGCAATCTTATTTTTAAACTTTTCTAAAGAGTTAATTCTTCAGTCTGCTTAGAATTTTCTTTAAGTTTTTCAAAAGAACTGCCAGGCAACAAGCTAAATTACAGAAGGAGAACCCAAAGAAAGCAGTGAATCCTACAAATATGTCTCCATGCCCTCCACTCTAGTCTATTAGATTAGGTAATGCAAATATTATTTTATTATCTTTTAAAAGATATTGAGAGAATATCTAGATTATTATCAGACCAGTCCTCCATGGTGGGGGGTGAGAGTGTAGACTCATTCCAGAAGGCTTCTTTGAGAGGATTCTTGAGGCTTTGGAAATGCCCCTTCTAAAAATTAGAAAACAGAAGAAACAAAAGGCTACAATTGAATATCCAATGCAAATGGAATTAAACTGTGAAAAGCTTCAGGGAACAAGAAAAATCCAGTTAGGCTTTTGTTTTTCTGTAAATATATCAATCATTCTTTCAATATATATTGAAAGGCAATAAAAGGTGGGGTTAAGAGCTTGGGCTTTGGAGTCAGATACGTATGGAGTCAAGTCCTGTTCTGCCACGTATAAACTATGAGATCCTGAGAAGTGGCAAGTGTCTCTGAACCTCCATTTTACTGACTGTATTAAAACCTACCTCATGGGGCTGTGAGGATTAATCAGATAGTGCATATGATGTCTCTCGCATTGTCTTGACACCCATGAGTATTGACTTGCCATGTACATACAACCACCATGTACAGGCAATTAGTGAGACAAAGTCCCCAGTATCTTAGAAAGTACATTCTAGTTGAGGAAACAGAAAATTCACAAACATACAGAAAAGGTATCTATCTTGTGGTCCAAAAGAAAATTAAAGCAATGTAAAGAGACAAAAAGAGATGGAGTTGGGTGAGGTTGCTACTTTATATAAAATAATTAATATTCCATGATAGCATCAACGGCAACCAGGGAATTAAAAGAAGTGAGGTAGTAAGATCCACAGACATGTAGGAATCAAGTTTTAGATTGCGGGAACACTGCGAAGGGCCAAGACAGGAGAGTACAGTGGTGTGCGGGAAGAACCACAAGGAAACCAAGGTGGCTGTCACGGAGGGAGAGCCAAAAAGAGCCGGGGCAAGGGCAAGGTCATTGCGGGGGGTTTGTGAGGAGCTGGAACTTGATACTGAGTGAGGCAGAAGTGATGAGAGGGCTGTGACCGAGAAGTGACATCATTTAGGATTTAAAGGATACTTGGTCTCCGAAAGGAGAATAACCTACAGCAGAAAACTAAGGATACAGGGAGACTGGTTAGGAGGGTTTTTAATAATCCAAGAAGAAGATGGTGGAGGCTTAGACTAATAGAGGAATGGAAAAGGTGGTGTGAAATAGAGTCTGGATATACTCGGGAGGAAGATCTAAAAGAATTTGCTGCTGAGTTTGATGTGTGGTATGAGAGGAAGTGAGAAGTCAATCATGATGAGTATAAAAAATGCAGGGGCAGTTTACTTACATGTATAGCACATCTTGAGTGTGAAGCGATGTTGCAGACAAAAACTTTGCCTCAGTAAACACTCTTTCATTTGCCCCCTTTTTCTTTCATTTGGAGTGGAAACTGAAAAATGAAATACTTCAGTTCCCAACCTCCATCTGATAGAGTTCTGACTAGTAATTCCTGGGTTAACTCCTTGGAAATAAAAGAAAGAAGAGAAAAAAGTGAATTAGGTCTAGCTTCATGAGGAGAAGTCTTTTTTTTTCCTCCTTGTACTTTTTGGCCATTCCACCTCCTTCCTGGAATGCAAAATGTAGACTTACATTGTAGCAGCCGTCCATGATGATGAGAACCAAATATGTATCAAAAAGATGGAAGATATAAGGAGAATGAGTTCTTAATGTTACCAGAGAGCAAGAATATCTTCCCTGAACTGAGTGACAAAAATAAATCTGTCATGTCAGTCAAGATTTCAGTTATTCTGAGCAGAATGCTTTCTTAGATTATACAATATATGATTTATTAAATATCTAAGTGGTGATCATGAGTAGGCAGTTTGCCCTGTAATCTGAAAGTCACAGAAGAGGTTAGTTCTGAAGGACCATTCCAGGACACTGTTGGCATTCAAAACTGTGCGGCTGACTGATGAACTCCCAGGGAGAGTGAGTGTGGAGAACGAGGGCAGAACTCGGAGGAGCAAGCCTGGAGTACTTTGGGGTCAGAAATCAGGAAGAGAGGAGAATCATAAAAGGAGATGGAGAAGGCATGGCCACTGAGAGAGAAACCATACATGTGCTGTCCTAGCAGCCACTTGAAGAACACCTTTCAAGTGGGGAGTAATTAGCTATGTCAGATGCTGATGAGAGATGAAAGAAAATGCATCAATGGACTTGGAAATACAGAGCTCATTGGACACCTTGACAAGTGCATTGTCGCATTGTCAACGCAACATGCAGGAGCTAGAATTCTTATTGTGTACTTACTGTGCTGAGACTTGGGTAGGACCTATGCTTATCAGGAAGAATCCAATACACTATGTCCTTTTTATTAAAATGGAGAACCAACCAACCAAACAAACAGTTTTCATAGATGAAAGTTCATTAAGTAAGGGAGGACATGACTAACCTTTTCTCCAAGTAATAACATTTTCAAGGACTTTTAATTTAGTTATGAACCTTATAAGAGAGGCATGGAAGATAATGAAGTATGACAGGAAGAGGGTGGAATGGAGAGTAGAACTGAGTTCCATCCAGTTCTTCTTCATCACTCCTGCACCACATTCTGAACGGGTCATTGACCCAAGCTGGTCTCATTCCCTTCGTATCTATAACAGATTAGACTTCACCTTAAGATCCCCTTTCAGCCTGACCTGTGGTGGCGCAGTGGATAAAGCCTCGACCTGGAAATGCTGAGGTCGCTGGTTCGAAACCCTGGGCTTGCCTGGTCAAGGCACATATGGGAGTTGATGCTTCCAGCTCCTCCCCCCATCTCTCTCTCCTCTCTCTCTCTCCCCCTTTCTCTCCTCTCTAAAATGAATAAATAAAATTTAAAAAAATTAAAAAAAAAAAAAGATCCCCTTCCAGTTCTAATATTATATATTTCTGGACTAGTAGATAAATATTTTCAAATTTATATACCCAAAACATCACCTAGCATGCTGTGGACACTCAAGAAATATGTGCTTAATGAAAAGCGTATGAGTGTATGTGTATGTGTGTACATCAATACAAAGATAGGTGACTTTCCCAGTGAGAGCTAGCATGTAACGGAGTCAAGGACTAGGTCTTCCAATTCCAAAGGTTAATGATAAATTTTCTCAGAGTTTTAAGATTTCAAATATTAAATCTGTTCATAAAAATACCTCTCTCTTTTTGCACATTTACAATTATATGGATACTAGCCAAGTAAAATACTCAAGTCTCCTTGACTAATTAATTGGTCTGGACTTCAGGGACCGTCAAAAGATATATTGAGACAACTGATTCGAATACTACAGCATCATTTAAAATAGCTCAGAGTGTTTCTTAAGTTAAAAGGCAAGAACAAAGTCATTCAAAGAGTAAAGCAAACCTTTATGTTTTTATTTTGAGAAGGTTTATTTGTTTGATTCCTCAAAGTAAAAGTGGTTCAAATTCCCACAGAAGCGGAAACATAGTGAAACTGCATGGTTCTGTCTTCAGTATGCAAATATCACAGCCCAGTCTTATGTCAGCTGGAAAGATAATGTCATGCAGAAAATTAAGACCATCTGATGAAATCATGTCATGAAATGTGGCTTGTGAGAGCAGCTTTTTCTGTCTTGTGATTTGATATGTTTTCACACCAAAACTCAAATATACAGGCAAGAAACCTCAATTAATGCAAAATTTGAAAATTTCAGACAAATTTACAAGGTGTTTACTGAGGATAAAAGGCAGGGGGAACATCTTAAATACTGTCTCTTTGTAACAGCCTTGATTTTATATTATGTTTCTAAAAAACCAAATGCCTCAGCTTTTCCTTTAGAGTTGTGAATTTAATCTGAGGGCAGTTTGGATACAATACTGATGCATTTATTGTTAATTTCCTTAAAACCTTACTATCTAACAATGTAGACCATTATCACCCCAAATACCTTCTGTGTTTGTAGGGATGTCCATATTCCACAGTGCACAGAAGCTGATGCTAAAGCAAGGCTTACGAGGAATATATGAGAAGCAAGAATGTATTTCCTTAGCAACTAGCTGGTCTTTTTTTCCTCTCTACAGACCTGTTTTCCAGAAGATGAGAAGGAGACTTGACAGGACTTTATTGGTTCATAAATTAACTTGGTAGATTTACAATCATTACTTGGAATGCCAGGAACTCTTTTTAGGAACTTATTTTCGGCCTGACCTGTGGTGGCGCAGTGGATAAAGCATCGACCTGGAAATGCTGAGGTCACCGGTTCGAAACCCTGGGCTTGCCTGGTCAAGGCACATATGGGAGTTGATGCTTCTTGCTCCTCCCCCCTTCTCTCTCTCTCTCTCTCTCTTCTCCCTCTCTCTCTCCTTTCTAAAATGAATAAATTAAAAAATAATAATAAAATAAAATAAAAACTCTTAAAAAAAGGAACTTATTTTCAAGAAAAAAAAACATGTTTAACTCAGAATATGAAATTGACACCTCAAGCTACCTAGATTGAAGAAGGTGGGTTAGTTTGTTTTTCACCTATGGTCCTGATCCCATTTGCCATCTCCACAGTTATTTTTGGCTGAAGGGAATATTTAAGCAGATCTTCATGATTATGTTTTCTTTTCAGTGTAAATGAATAAACAACAAACCATCATTAGCTGTGTGATCATTGAGATGTAGTCAGTCAAATTTGTTGGCTTCTTTAAGAGACTATATATAATGAAGTGGAGAAGGTCAAATGAGCGCTAAGCAAGAGTCTAAAATATCCATTACTTCCTGCTAACCTGTAAATCTAATCCAGGAGTGAAGAAAGATAGGTTAATATCTGTGTGACCTTCTCCTCCCAACTCCCACCCAAAGATGTAAATAAGCCAACTTTTGAAGATAAATGGCCCCATCCTGTGCAGAACTCTGGGCTCAGGGTTCATGAGAGGTATTTTCTTAAAGGCCTAAGTGAAAGAGATTCGATATTGACAGGGGGTGGGAAGAAATTCCTACCCACATCTATTGGATCAAAACTCCCTGTCTATCTTTCTTCATCTATGCCCAGCAGAAAGCTCCATGGAGGTCTCCAGCCCTCTCAGAAGAATGGATGCTGAAGAACAAATATTTAAATTCGAAGCCCTGCATGCTGTGGAAAAACATAGGCTACTAATGACGGAACTGACCGTTTGGCCAGAGCAAATTTGAGCCCTATATTTTGCTGTGGTTCAGGCAAGCAAATAAAAAACATTTTTTTTCAAGTCAGACAGGACTAATTATAGGAGGAAGAGAGTAGGTAAAATAGCTCCTTGTTCAGAAGCATCCACATATTTTCCTGAGATGAAGAGCAAATATTTTGTTTAAATAGCAAGCAATTTTCTATAAAAGTGCTACTGCTTGGAAATGCTCTTTATGATTTATTGCTGCCTTTTAACCTGAAAAAAATATTAATAACTGAGGAGCCCTTGTTGGTATCTTTATTATGCTTAAACCCAAATAGCCATAATATTATAACTGTTGTGGCCACATTCAATATTTTTCTTTCATGAATGCAGCATGGGCTTTATTAACAGAGACCAGAAAATAAAAATAGAAGTGACCTTCCAGGCTTTCGCTTTATATGGAGATACGACAGCAGCAATGAGGCAGCTAACTTTCAGAAAAGGCTGGGGCGAGGCTGTTTGGAGAATCTCTGCTTTCCTCTTTTCTACCAGACAGAGCACTCCCTCTGCCTCTGGACTCATGGCACCGTCCAGCTGTTCCGTCTGGGAGAGCCAGGATCCAGAACAGAACCTCAATGAAAAAGAAACCAATAAATTAAATCTGTTTGTGAGCAATTTGCCATTCGTTCTATTCTCCTTGCCTATTAAGATTCTTTATTTACTTCACCAAGAGATTTCTGCTGACAAGTCCATCCATTTACCACTAGCCTAGATAAAATAATAATAAACAAAATGTCAAAAAATGTATTCATGGGGCTGTCCCCATCCTCACCCCCTCCCTTTTTCCTTTTTTCTTTTTCATCAAGCGGGTATATTAAAGAAACATGGGAGCTAAAATGTTTAAAACTGACACGTTGGCGAAGGCTTTTAGTTTAGTTAATTAATTGCATTTTATGTTCATGTTTTCGTATCATATATAGTTTATATATATACATATATAATGGTCATTCAAGCTTTCCAATGTTAATAAAATGTTTTTGTATTAATTAATCACACACACACACACACACACACACACATAGGCAAATATAACACTGAAAGTAGAGACAGCCAGGAAGAGGGCACATATCTTTCTGCTACTGCTGCTTATGTTCCTGATCTGATTTGGCTAATATCCGTTTCTCCAGGATGAGGAGGTTGGATGGAGGCACACTGGGGAAAAGGAAATTTTCCATTTAATACTTATGGATGATTCCCAGAGGAATCTTTTGTTTCAAAATATCTTTCGGGTCCTTTGGGTGAAAGGCAAACACTGAGCAGTTTTATCTTGCATATAACTCCAATGGAGACACCTATAATACAAAACAGAGGTCCCCCGAGGGCATTGTTATACATTTATTATAAAGCAAAGATTAAAACAATTTTATGGAAATTAAAGATAATATGGAACATTTGTCTCTCTCTCAGTCAAAGAGTAACATTGAGCAGTTCAACAGCTCCAGGCAATTCCACGCGAGCTGATCGAATGGCTGGGACTGAAGGGACAATGCAGGGCGGCTGCGGGCTGTGAGGCGTGGGTTTTTTCACCAGGGCATCTTGCTGGTGTTTGGCAACTGCGCTCAGGTGAAAAATGATATGCCAGCAAAATCAGAACAATGGGCCAGTCCAGGGGTACTTAGGTGGTCTGCCCTCCTGAAATCTCTCTCAGCAGGACAGGTTGCAAACAGCAGGGTGGGACGGGGAGGGGTGCTCCAGAGAGCTTTTTGTTTCCTCTGTTTTGGGGTGTGTATGTGTGTGTGTACGCGCGTGCGCGCGCGCACGCCTGTGTGCGTGTGTGTGCGTGTGTGTGTGTGTGTGTGTGTGTGTGTGTGTGTGGTTTGTCCTGTTTCTACTTCATTCACATACTCACTGGGAAAAAAATATATGTTCAAAAGCCCTGGAAATTTGCAGAAATTTCAAGCTGGTAATATTTCCGTTTTATATATAATAGAATCCTCTTACCAAAAAAAAAAAAAAAAGTGGTTGTCAGAGGAGAGCAAAACATCTGTGTTAAGCAAGAGATGTACTCTACTTCATTTGCACACAGGGGTCTGAGCTGACCTCCAGCACACTGAATTTATGGTGAAAGGAGGGCTTTTAGATTGAGTTTGTTTTATTTTGATCCCGTCTGGATATTTCTTTCATACCTCCCAGGCAGTAGCTCTCATGGGTAAGCTTATATTTTTGTTAATAAAAAAATGCAATTGGTGCTAATCTAGACTTCCATCATGGTCATTCAAGCTTTCCAACGTTAATAACCACTCCCAAGGAAAAGATCATCAAAAGAGTTCAGACTACGTTGTTTTGCGGTCCAGGCAGTGAGCCATTTTCAGAAATGTCTGCTTTTCTTTCCCTGGTCCACTTCTGGATAACCATGGGGCATTTATACGCTAATTGTTTTCTTTCAGTCCTGATTTCTTCAGCTGGAGAAGGTTACTCTTGACTTATTTAACATAGGTCTAGGGATGGCAATGATTTATGAAGTGAACTAGTTAAAATATTGGGCTTTTGATCTGAGTGACCTGGGTAGGAATCTCAACTCATTAGTCGCTAGCTTGATGACTTTAGGATAAGTCACCAACTATAACTCATTTTATATATATTAGTATTGTAAAGATTAACTGAGGTAATGTATGTGAAGTTTATAAAGACAGTGACTGGCACATGACGCTCAATAGATGTACACTTTATAAGTAATGATAATAGCTAAATGTACTTAGACTGCTGCACAAATAATTAACTAAAGAGGAAGCATTATCATACAATTATTATTCATAAATAATAACAGCAACATTTATATACAGATTTTTATGAGCTCTGCACAGCAATGAATTTTAATGCCAGATCACAAGCACCATACTTCACCTTTCATTTTAAACTATATGACTTTTTCATATAGTGGTATAATGTAGTACAGACATTTGAAACACCTCCAATTTTAATTTCCCTCCTCCTCCACTGCCTCCTGCTTTGTGCTGTCTAATGAAAAGTAAAGGTTAGGGGCGATCCATTTGAGGCTCAAGCTTACTAGACAGACCAGGCCAGCTGATGGTGCAGGGCTCAGAGAGTGATGTGAACGGGAAGGGATACACGGAGAAACTTATGAAACACACAGAAGGTGTCTGCACTTTCTTATTAAAAATACACTAGTGGAAAAAGACTCAGCACCAAGAATAGCAGAAAATTTTTTTTCAAGCATTTTTCCTTTGCTTCCTTTTGTCCTCCCAATAGGAACTATTTTGTCCCAAATGGATGGATGTATTTAGTACAATAAATGCAAAAGCCCTCTTGTTAGAATTCATTAGAAAATATTTAAGAGACCTTCTTATAATCACAAAAGGACATGGAAGCTTGAGGTTCCTGACTAATCACACACATCAAGGGGCATTAAAGTGACAAGGCCTTCATTCTTTACCTAACAACATTCACCCTGGAGTGTCATTGCTTAATTATGGTTCTTTGAATGTTTGGGCAATAAAGGAATGGGAATTTACTTTCAAACACATATTGATGTACAGCCAAGCAATATAGTTGTTTCTTATCTCTTAATGAGGTTAAGACCTATGACTTTAAAGGGATCACAAATAAATTCTTGGGTGTATTTTCCCTTTTAAATATTTTGAATATATGAATTCATCAGGATTTAGGGATTAGGTAACTGCTATCTACACAAAAATATCTGCAAAATATTTCATTACTTTTTTATTAGTTGGCAGCAAATACTCTAACTGTGAACTTTTATGAAGCTATAAACATAAAGGACCTTCTGATACTGGTATAATGATAATTCTAAATTTCCTCTTTGCAGCTGCGGTTGATCTCCATTTGGTACAATCTATTTTTTTTTGCATGTGTGACTTAACAGAAGAAAGTTGGCTCACTACTGTATTGCCTTTAAGCACTTTCTCGAGAAGTTCTTGAATTAAATCCGCATGGAAACCCAATTCCCCTCTCCACCTTTCCCTTAAGGTGGTTATAAAATGTCAGTAGAAAGCAGAGCTGTTTATTTTACTTAGGGTTGGATTCTGTTAGTAAATGAATTTCTGGTGGGGCTTATGTGCAAACCACATCTTTCGATCAGATTCTTTGCATTACTAAATGTGTATTAAATTGTGCCATAAATATTAATTTCAAATACAGAAGTTCAGATTTCACCTAAGTCTGAGTGAATAAACAGAAAGACCAACTGTTATAACAAGTTCTAGATTCACATTCTAGGTCCCCTCGCAAAGCCTTGCTCCTTTCCGGTGTGTAGTGGGCCAGAAGGACAACGGGGCTGTCTTCCCAGTGGGCAGTTTTTCCACCTCGCAGGGATCTGCGGGCCAACTTTAACATAACAGCTTGAAGATCTCTGCAAACAGAATGTGGGAATCCTGGCAGAATGGATGATTCGCAGAGAATCTAGGAGATGGTTACACCAGGCAGGCCCCGGCTACTGAGTCATATCTAATGCTTCAGGGGTTGGGACAGTTTTCAGATACGATGGAACAAGGCAGTGACCTGGTGGCAAGGAAAGAGGATACTGGAAGGTGGACTAATCAGAGGTAATATGGTGCCCCTGGACTAGGTATTAAGGGTATCTCTTATGACACCAAGCTATGTTTCCATTTCCAAGGTCTATTAAGCAAGACTCCCTCTCTGAACCCTTAGTCTCTCCATCCAGATCTTTCCAATTGTAATCTTCAGAGAGTATTGTACACAGTGCCATAGACAGTAGGCTGCTGCTCATAGTGAGTGTGTAGATAAATCACAAAGGCAAAGACATCTGTTGCATTTTTTTATGACTTGGTTTAATTCTGAAGGTATTTTATCTTTTACTAAATTCAAGGTGGTTTAAAGAGAAGGGCAATAACATCAGCAGAAACTGTAGGATGGATGGTGGAAACCACCTACTCGCTTTTTCTTTCTCCTACAGACGAGCTTGTTCTTTCTATTTTACATAAGCTGTAAAAGTGTATCATTTGTTTCAGGGCTTTGAGGAATCAATATACACATTCTTTCATTAAAAAGAGATGGAATACTCCTTGGTATCTGTATTTCTGTCCTGCTTGAATTTACAAATACTTGAGGCCAAAGTATGATATTCACTGGTTCTCCATTTTTTCTTCTGGGAAAACACATTTCATTTTGTTACAGTCTTGTGATCCTCTATATATGTTTTAAAATCTGTATTATTAGTCACATCCACCACTCTAGACCTTTGAAAATACATTGAAAAATAATAAATGTATCTGTATGAAATATAATAGTATTTGATATAACCCTTGGTGTTAGCTTCACCCACCTCTGGTATTAACTCCACTGTTTCCCAGGAGCCTAGAGCCCACATATTGGCAACCACTGAACTCCTTGAATGGAGGTGACTGCTGGAAGGCATTTGCTATGGTCTTAAGTGCAACAATATTAACCGAATAGATCTTTTGGTATCATCTGGAATTTACCTGCTAGTATCATCCTATTCCCCTAGTGCAGGGGCCCCCAAACTTTTTACACAGGGGGCTAGTTCACTGTCCCTCAGACCGCTGGAGGGCCAGACTATAAAAAAAAACTATGAACAAATCCCTATGCACACTGCACATATTTTAAAGTAAAAAAACAAAACGAATGTAGTACTGTACGTGAGCGACACCGCGCTTTGCACCGCCACCACATACAGTACTCCAGGATGCATCCGCATCCTGTGCTCCTCTCACTGACCACCAATGAAAGAGGTGTCCCTTCCGGAAGTGCGGTGGGAGCAGGATAAATGGCCTCAGGGGGCCGCATGCGGCCCGCGGGCCGTAGTTTGGGGACCCCTGCCCTAGTGCTTAAAAACAGCCTGCGTGGATTAGCTGATAAACTCCAGCTGACAACAAACATATAATGGATAAGCATGCCTACCAACCATATGGATAATTCTGCCATCATTGTAGTGTTAGTCTGCAGGTTTGTGGTATTTTTCCCATGAATTATATACCTCTACTGAAAACAAAGCAAACAAAAAATGGACTAAGGTCAACACTCTGGGATGTAAGGAGATAAATAGTTTATGCATAGTGATAGATCTCTCCTTATTTTTCCTCTTATGCAATGCTCTAAGGCTTATATTTGAATGATGCATTTGACTCAGACAGAAAGAATGTACAAAATGTAGTGGAAAAGAAGTAGAAGGCAGTGGTTAAGAGAAGCTTTTGCAGTCATATCTGGGCTTAAATAAATATTTCAATACTTACCAGCTGTATGAACTTGGGCAAGTAACTCAAATTCTCTCCAAGTCTTGGTTTTATCACCCCAAAAGGAGCAATAATATTTATACCTATAAGTTAGTGATTATTAAATAATAAAATTATGTAAAGGCTTAGCATAATTGATGGTGCATAGCAGCACTCAAAATCTGTAGTAATGGTTGTAAGTACCTTGTGACAGGCTAGAAGAAAGAGGTTCTAGGGAATAATATTAGAGTTCAATTCCTTTTGAGTATTTCTCCTTAAAATCAGTTGGCTCCATCTTCACTGTGCAGAGTTTTCTGTGTAGGTCAGGTCTCAGTGCTCACAAGCGCTGTTCAGGACTTGGGGACCAACAAAAGCACTGGAATTGGCCTGGCCAATGTGACAGTAGCTAAGGAAGCAGAGAGAATAGAGACTGTGTTGGAGGCACTGGGTGGGGAAGGGGTAGGGGTGGAAGGAAAAGAAAAAATAACCAAGAAAATATGTAAGAACAAGAATATTGGCAAACCACTGAAAGACATTTAAGGAGCTGGATGACTATTTCAAATCACTGTAGTATGGAATTAAGTTAAAAAGGCTCATAAGCCTGGAAATCTGTAAGTGAGTTAATATCAGTCAAGTCTCTTATCTGAACTGACATTGAGAGCTGGGGCAGAGATAGCATGCCTTCAAGTTTAGGCTCCCTGTGTTTATGATGCTCTGGCATTACCACCTAACTAAAAATGATACCACTACTAATAGTAATCACAATGAAAACTAAATTAATTGAGTTCTCACCATGTATCATGATTGTGGACAGGTTCATTTAATCTACATGAAACCTCTATGAAGCGGGTAATATTTTATTACGGCTATTTACAAATGAGAAGACTGTGGCTCCAGAGGAGAGTATGTGAGTTGTCCATGGTAAGGCCAGGAGTAAATGGTAGAGCTTAGAGTAAACCAGATCTTGCTCACTCCTGAGCCTGTATCCTGGACAGGGTTGCTACGTATGGCTGCACAGACTGTGCATCGCACAGTTCCTGATGTTGGCTCTCATTCAGAATATATTGTGAATGGGGCAACTCTGGAGCTGTCATACAGAAGCCCCAGTTCTTAATCTCTGTAACTCAAATTCAACACCTATAACCTCTCCCTTGAAATGAGTAAGTAAAGCCTTACATCTTTTTTTTTTTTTTTCTGTATTTTTCTGAAGCTGGAAACTGGGAGAGACAGTCAGACAGACGCCCGCATGCGCCCCACCGGGATCCACCCGGCACGCCCACCAGGGGCGATGCTCTGCCCACCAGGGGCGATGCTCTGCCCACCAGGGGGCGATGCTCTGCCCCTATGGGGCGTCGCTCTGCCACAGAGACCAGAGCCACTCTAGCGCCTGGGGCAGAGGCCAAGGAGCCATCCCCAGCGCCCGGGCCATCTTTGCTCCAATGGGGGGAAGAGAGAGACAGAGAGGAAGGAGGGGGGGGGTGGAGAAGCAAATGGGCGCTTCTCCTGTGTGCCCTGGCCGGGAATCGAACCCGAGTCCCCTGCACGCCAGGCCGACGCTCTACCGCTGAGTCAACCAGCCAGGGCATTCCTTATATCTTAACTTAATGTCTTCAATTAGAAGGGGGCTTCTAAGGCCTCTACCTATTCCTGTGTATATTTCACAAAAACAGCAACTCATATCTGTGAATGTGTTGTGAATGTGGGCATTAACTAAAGAAGTCAGGATCACCACCAATGATCCTACTCAGGATAAATTCATGTTAATCAAATATCCTTAAATAATGTCTAGACTCTGCTAGTTTAAAGCAGACTCACTTCTAAAGCTTGGATCTGTATTAACTTCAGAAAGAAGAAAAAAAAATCTTTTTCAACTAATCCTTCACATTGAGGACCACCATCACCAAACTGACAGACTGTTTGTTTTTTTGTCCAGACTGCTGTGATCTGCTAAAATTAATATTATTCAGTGTTGGTTGTTTTTCCAGGTAAACAAAAACTTGCTTTGGAGTAAAACAAGATTTGTCTCTTCTAAATCCTGATAGCTTTTTGCACATGGCAGTCCAGGTTTAGATTTCAAGAATCTGGTTGAAGTCTAGAAATGTTTAAAAAAATTGTTATACAGCCAATGCTAAAGTCTGGGGGAGAAGCTAGAGGCTGCGGTGGCCGAGTCACTGTAGGGAAAACTGGACAGCAGAACAGTACCACCAGCCATTTCCTAATAAGACAAACAGAATTTAGAAGAGAATCAATTTCTCAGCTATCCAGCTCCATCCTCAAAACCTCCAATAGTATGTGGAGGATTGTTGTTGGTATTTGATTGACAACAATCACCTGCAGAAATGAAGCAAGCTTCCTTTGTCTTTCTTTCTTTCTTTCTTTCTTTCTTTCTTTCTTTCTTTCTTTCTTTCTTTCTTTTCTTTCTCTCTCTCTCTCTCTCTCTCTCTCTCTCTCTCTCTCTCTATTTATTTATTTTACTTAAACCCTGAAAGCAGACAGCTTCCTTCCAACATCTTTCCTGCATTTTCTTCAGAACGGCTTTCTCTTCCATCCTTTGCTTTGTCCCTTTCCCTCTCAGAGCTCACATGTCCTTTCTTTGCACATATGTGTCATCTGCTTCTCAACTCCACCATATTCCTTTCCTCCAAAAATGTTGCAGAGTATTATTTTCCCATTAGAGCAGAACACCAGGACACTGAGAGCCAGTTAGTATTCCAAAATTCCATAAACAGCTCAAGTGATTGCTCAGTTTTAAACGACCTCCACTCATCATTTTAGCAAATGGAGATGCATTTAAATGGTTCCAACAGGTGTATGATTATAAAAAGAATGTCAAATTTTTGTGGAAATTAATACTTGAATATAGAGTCTACTATTACAGCTTAACCGCAAATGGTTCAAGTAGTATAATAACATAGCAGGCTCAGGGAGCCAATTAATCCATTAGAGGAAAATTCCATTTATTAAAAAAAGTGACTTTAGCTTTAAAGAGGAACTGCAGACAACAATTCTAAGTAGAATTCATCTGAGCAAGTTATACACTATTTTGTGGATCATTTAAAATCCAGTTATGAAAGCAAAGAAGGATATCAAGAAAACATAATTGCTATTTTTAATAAAATGTGCTTTTTTTAGGGACACTAAAACTTTATATCACTGACATTAGTTGTTTTGGCATCTTATTGGCAGTTACACTGGACAAATGTAATTCCAGTGTAACTGGAAGTGCGTAAGTACGAAACAAGTTCTTGACTTCTTTTCTTCATCCCTACATATTCAGGACTTTATTTATGGCTAAACTGAAGCTGGATGTCAAATCTGGGCCCCTCAGAACAAAATCTTAATAATTAACTAGCAAAACTGAACATGATCGCTTCTGACACACCTACACTGGTAATTATTGCTTTGAGGCCATTTACTAATGAAATT
Organism: Saccopteryx bilineata; assembly: GCF_036850765.1. Taxonomy (NCBI): domain Eukaryota; kingdom Metazoa; phylum Chordata; class Mammalia; order Chiroptera; family Emballonuridae; genus Saccopteryx; species Saccopteryx bilineata. Next base: position 211,407,075 of record NC_089492.1, read on the forward strand.
AATGTATTCATTGCCCTAACAAATTAGCATAACTCATACATAATGCCCCACATTTCAAGACCTTGCTAGAAAAATAACACTTAATGCTGCAGAATGAGATGGCAAGGGCATTACATGGAGACAGTATTCACTGAATTACTCCATGTTAAAAACCACAATAGCTAAGTGTTCGTTGCAATGCAAAATGTAAACACAATGTGGGTATTAAAGCCATTAATAGTGTAGTCAAGAGTGTACAATTGATGATTATCTTTGCACTTCAAATAAGCAGATATTACAATAGCAGTAACCATGGAATCTAATTAACTGGCTACTTTTAGAGCTACAAAGTATGAAAAGAATGCTCTGCAGACAGCCTCTTCTTCCCTACCATGTTGATAAAGAATATTGTTCAGCTGTTGCCACTTCTCTACATTTCTTGCTAAATGAACTCAGTGGTGCACTAATTAAATCCTGGCCCCTACCCCTACAGCAAAAGGGTTAAAAAAGGGAAAGTAAACAGTTTCAGTATCTACATATTATCCTTAAAGGGAAAAAGGAAATGTGAAAATTATCTTTGGATAAGCTTAATGCTTTAGTATAAAAGGTGGTTTTGCTTTTATTCTCTATGTCAGCGGTTCTCAACCTGTGGGTCGCAACCCCGCAGGTTCGCGACCCACAGGTTGAGAACCGCTGCTCTATGTGCTTTCCACTTCAAATGACAAAGAAATTACAAATTGAGTAGTGTAGTCAAAGACCAAGGAAAAAAAGACTCTATCATATATATGGTAGTATTTGTAACCTAAAAACATTTCCCAAGGATCCAAGTATAACAAAAGGTGGTAGTGGAAGTTTCATCACCCCGGACCCAGACCCACATTAAAGAAATTATACCCTGGAATAACCACATGCTCAGTGGGGAAGGCGCTTAACACACATGTACTATATACACATTCATACATTGAGAGCAGCCAGCAGTTATTGGCAAGTTGAGGTTTGGGTTTGACTTATGCTTGATGAAACAATGATGTTTATTACAAAGACAATTGCATTCACAGTACCCTTCAATTCACAAGAGTTGGCCTCTATTCATACCTAGAAATATGTATTTAGTCAAAATTTAGGGCATAATAACTGAAAGAACTCATAGAATTGATTATTGAAAGCTTACGTCTTCATGGATCTTCAAGTAAACTTAGAGAACTTATAATTCAACTCTACCACTCTGTCCAGAGAGAAATAAACATTTTGAGTATTTCAGCAACTTGTCCAAGGTTTCATAGTTAGTAGGTTTAGTCAGCAGGGTTCCCTGACTTCAGTTCCAGAGCTCCTTTCATTACATTGGTGAGAGAGTGAATGCGTGAGTGAGCTCTAGGGAAATAAATTGTAGATGTCTCCTCGCTTTATTTAATGGGAAAATAACCAATAAGTACCTTAGAATCAGGGACTTTTGCAGTTTCATTAAAGCATCCTAGAAATAGGTTTTTAAATAATTTCAAGCCTGAAAGCCATAAATCCTGAAATGTATGCAAGCATTTCAGCCACAAGAAACCCATTCCTTAAAAATTCACAGCTCCACCCTGATATTTGTGTCTCTGCACATCATTCCAGGGGAACTTTAATACCTTCTCTTATCAAATATATGCAGAAAGTTGATATGAGAGCAAAAGAGTAGGAAAAGAGAAAATCCTGTTTGGTCATTTGTTAACTATAGCTAACACAAAACAAAAGATGAATTTCAATTAAATTGACAAATCATACATACATATTTAAATATATATCCACATATCTAAGTGGATATCAAAATCAAATCAAACAGAACTAGAGCAAAGACTAAGGTGATGAGAGTATTATATCTTTGCCAGAGCTACTACATAATTTTCATCTGTGAACTGGTTTGTAATTAATTTGCACACAAGAGGACTTGCTTTTATAATTTCCATAACTCCCTTTGAGCATGGCCCTGATCTAGTAGTGTGTCTATCTCTACTTCCTTCACCCTTGATTCCTTCTTCTCTTATTTGCTTTCTTCCTTTCCTTCCTTCCTCCCACCCTCTCTCCCTCCCTCCCTCCCTCTTTTCTTCTTTCTTTCTTTCCTTTTTTTCTCTCTCTCTCTGGAAATAATTTCACTGAATATCTTGCAAAACTGGCCAGACTAGTGTAGTGACTGATGATGCTACAATCTTCAGCTTGTTACCCTGGACCAGAAACTCCTTTACTCCCTAATTTATGACACAAATTGCTGAGATTGAGATTGCTGACGTTTGGGGATGGGTCATATGTAACTGTTCTCTCTGTTCCCTTTGACACCAAGAGGAAAGGTATTAATAAGGTGACATTACAAACACCAACAAGCACATTCAGCTATGAGTTTAGGTTCTTGAGTGGTAAAGACAGCACTTATAGAAGCCAAGTGGGATGGCCTCATGACAGACATGAAAACTTGAGTAACAAATGTGCTTTTTTATGTATAGACTATGGACTTGAACCAAATGAAATGTTGGCTAAAGCTCAGTTCTAAGAATATTTCAATACTTGAATATTTTGGGTTCAGTACATTTAGAAAATGTATAGATTTGATACCAGTTTGAACTGATAGCCAATGCAGTAATTAAAAAATACAGTAATAATATCTACCAGAGCATTGAGTAATATATTCTAGGCATGTACTACCTCATATCATCTTCAACAGAATACTTTGAGCTAGGCTTTATTTTTAGAAATATCTTCATTTTAACCCTTTGAGGCTTAGAGAGTAATAATAATACTAATATTATTATTATAAGAAGAATAAGACTAGTTAACACATATTATATTGCTCCCTATGTAATAAGCCTTCCTCTACATTTTTGTATTTAATCTTATGTAATCTTCACCACACTCTAATAAATTAGGGGTTATTGCCTCGATTTTACAGAGAAGGAAATTAAGGCACAGAGGTTAAATAATTAGTTAAGAACACACATTTGAGAAGTGGTTAAGCCAAGTGAACCCTGTGATTTGACTCTATAGTTCAGACTTTTTTTTTTTCCGAAGCTGGAAACGGGGAGAGACAGTCAGACAGACTCCCGCATGCGCCCCAACGGGATCCACCCGGCATACCCACCAGGGGGCGATGCTCTGCCCCTCCGGGGCGTCGCTCTGTTGCAACCAGAGCCACTCTAGCACCTGGGGCAGAGGCCAAGGAGCCATCCCCAGCGCCCGGGCCATCTTTGCTCCAATGGAGCCTCGGCTGCGGGAGGGGAAGAGAGAGACAGAGAGGAAGGAAAGGGGGAGGGGTGGAGAAGCAGATGGGCACTTCTCCTGTGTGCCCTGGCCGGGAATGGAACCCGGGACTTCCACACGCCAGGCCGACGCTCTACCACTGAGCCAACCGGCCAGGGCCTAGTTCAGACTTCTAACAATAATGTTCACTACTCCAAATTAACTTACTCAGATAACATACAGCAAAGTCAAGATTTGGAGACAAATCTGTCAGATTACTGTATCCTCCTCCTTTCTGTTTGTTTACACACCAAGCCTATTCTGCCTCAATGCCTTCACTCTTGGTTTGTCTTCTACCTAAAGCTCTGTTCCTTCAGCTTTCCCCATGGCTGACCCCTTATTTTGCAGTAATGGTCTGATCCAGCCCCTTCTCAGAAAGGCCTTCCTGGAACATCTGATCTAAATATATATGTTGCCCATACCAACTTGTCTTTTTGGTGACATTTATCACCATATATATTTAGATATTTAGATATGTATATTTATATATGTGTGTGTATATAAATACACACACACACACACACATACATATACGATTATATAACTTGTTTCCTGATGGTTTATTGTCTGACTTGTCAATTTTAAGCTCCATGAAGTCAACACCTATGACCATTTTCTTTACTAATGTACATCTGAGCCTCTCTTAATACTTTCCAGGGAGTAGGTGCTTAAAAGTCCTTATAGTGTGAAAGAATAAGTAAATATACTTTACTTCTGGTTTATAACTGTGACTAACTGGCTCACTATGTGACTACTTGTGGTGTTTCAGATCATAGTAAACGTGTAAAAAGTCAACACTGTTTGCTTCAGTGTTGAGCGGGTTTTACTTGGTTGGGTTCAAGTACTGTTATCAAAAGTATTTTGAAAAGAAAGACCCTAAGGATAAAACTTTACATCTGGGCATTCTTGCTAAATTATTTTTGTTCCTATTGGCCTTTCGGCCAATTTAGACCTTCAGAAATTGCATTTTAATTGGGATATTCACAGTGCAATAAGTAAATAGCACAATGCTCTTTAAGCAATAGCTGTAGAGCTGACCATCAGAAAGAGTGGCCATCACTTGGAAATCCTCTATAAAAGAATCTGGAGTGTTGATGATCCTTTCTTTCATTTCCATGACAATGAAACATTCTTTCATGAAAAAATAAATGTGTCCCATTTTTTTGTCCCAGGTGTAAAGATAAAACCAACAGAGAGTTTCTTCAATGCAGTTTCTGCTCCTTCTTTTTGGAGCAGTGTCAGCAGATGGAAGGAGGAAGTGGCAGAGGAGACGTCTGTGACTGAAAGTCTGTTCTTAAATCACATCTGAACTAACAGTTTCTAGACTGTGGAAATAGGCACAGGAAAGAAGATTGCAAGTAGAGTATGGAGTTTGGTTAGAAAAGGGATCTTTGTTGTTAAAAACAAAAAACAGAAAAAATAGACAGTAAATGAAATACCATTGTGTAGAAATAAAAAAAAATGTGTGGCATTCTATCTCAAGAATGGCCCTCCAAATTCTTACTACTACTTATTAAGCACTTACTGCATGCTGTCCATTGCTAAGTATTATGAGATCTATCTATCTATCATCTATCTATCTATCATCTATCTATCTATCTATTTATCTGTTTTTTTTGTGACAGAGACAGAGAGAGAGACAAAGAGAGGGACATACAGAAAGGAAGGGAGATGAGAAGCATCAGTTCTTTGTGGTGGCACCTTAGTTGTTCATTGATTGCTTTTTCATGTGTGCCTTGACCAGGGGGCTACAGCAGACTGAGTGACCCCTTGCTCAACCCAGTGACTTTGGGCTCAAGCTGGTGAGACTTGCTCAAATCAGATGAGCCTGCACTCAAGCTGGTGACCTCAGGGTTTTAAACCTGGGTACTCTGCATCCCAGTGCATGCTCTATCTACTGCGACACTGCCTGGTCAGGTATGAGATATATCTTGACTTGCTAAATCCTTAAATCAAGTAATTCTTACGACATTTATTTATTTATTTATTTTTTATTTTTTTCCAGTAGGTGTTCTTTTTTTTTTTTTTAGATTTTATTTATTCATTATAGAGAGGGGGGGGGGGGGAGAGAGAGAGAGAGAGAGAGAGAGAGAGAGAGAGAGAGAAGGGGGAGGAGCAGAAAGCATCAACTCCCATATGTGCCTTGACCAGGCAAGCCCAGGGTTTTGACCGGCAACCTCAGCATTTCCAGGTTGACGCTTTATCCACTGCGCCACCACAGGTCAGGCCTAACATTTATTTTATTAATGAAATTGAAGCTTAAAGGATTAAATTACTTGTCCAGGGCCACCGAGCAATTAAATATCAGACCCAGGATTCAAACTCAAGTCTGATTACTCCCAACATCTTGGCCTCCTAGGATCCCATGTCCTTTTTGGAAGAAATTTTCCCAGAGCATCTCAGGCAAGAAAGTTCCCCATTTTGAAGGCTAGTTGGAAGAATAAGCCACTGCTTTCAATCAAACATAGCTATCTGCTGCCCCAATTTGGGCAAAGGGAGGTAGAGTGATTTGTAGATGTGTTTGTTTAAAAAATAGTCTATAAAATCACTTGAAAGAAATATATCATTTTCTATGTTTCATTAAATAGCACAGAAATTTAGGGGGAGGAACTACTCCTAATGATTCCAAAGTTAAGAGGATGAGGTAAGCAGGAAACCCAGTGAATTTCTGTTAAGCACAGTCATTGTGAATCTACTATGGTTTAAGTAATAACCCTAAAATATAATGCCAAAGAGTAACAGCTTAATGTGGCATGATTATCCTGTACAGAGGGTGGTGGTCCTGTCTACTCACCTTATATTTATAAAAATAGGTTTTTTATCTATCAGTGCACACACACACACAGACATACATAAACAACCACTACATTTAAAATTTTTATGTTTTCGGATCTTATGATAACAATGCCAAAAAAATTGTTGGAGCCAAGACTATAGACTAGAATATGAACTCTTAACATCAGGGTTTTGAAGGGGCTAATTCCTGAGAAGAATTCCCTGGTGACCTCTACTTTCTGTAGCCTTTAAACACTGTATGTGTAGGTTTGCATAATAAAGGAGGTTAAAACCCAGGAAAGTCATGATTAAGGAACAGCTTTAGTTTATCACTGCTCTGTCTAATGGCTGGGCTGGTGTAGGGGAAAATTTCTAAACCTCAACCAAGGTTCCAGACGCAGCTGTATTATCCTTCATTAGGTGGTTGTGATTGCTACAATCAGTGAGTGTTCATAGACCTCTTGGTCTGAGATTCTTACTGCACCAGTGACCAAAATTTTGTTTTTCTCTCAATGGTCTTGTCAGGCCAGGGCCTCAAGGAATGCCACATTGTGGGGTTCAAGTGCTAAGAACCTAGGGACTGGAAAAAGACTCAGATTGGTGAAACTTATGAGAAACATTATTAAGAGGCAATCAATCTTCCTCTGGCGACATGCTGGCAGGAGTACAGGGCTGCTGAGAACAATCACTGAGGGTTAGTGCTGGGACAGCCAATGTGGGCAGCCCGCCTCCCCTTGCAACTGAAGGGTGAGCTGTTTCTGGAGAAGGAACTTTGGGTGACCTCGAGGAGAGACGCATGTGGCCTGGCCTAGGACACCCATGAGAATGTTCTCTGTTATGTTTATAAACTTTACAAAGTTATGCTCACAGTTATATAATCCCTATGTGGTGCCATAGTTAATGAAGTGCTGGAAGTTAGAAAAATAGCAATGATGTTGTTTTGCCTGTGCTGGGCTTTCCTATATAAGGGTTAAACTCAGTGCTAATTTGCTGATGTGACACAGGATACAATCTCTCTAGCACCAGCCACAGGTCAAGTCAGTCTTCTATTTCAGGAAACTAGTAGCAATCGATTTAATATATAACCATATTAAAGTCATTTCAAAGAAGGAATGTTAATGAGTGACTGAAATTTGCAGCTTAATCCAAAAGCAGAGAAAGATTATTCTGTAAAAATAACTATAATAATAATTTGTTGACTCAATAGTTCATCCTTGTTTTTATTTTTCAGGCATCAATCTGTAATACCAAATGCCCATTTTAAAAAATGTCACTATTTCATCTCCTTCTCCCACACCTGCTATATGCTTGCTTATTTAGAAAGAGCTCATCAGCCTTTTTAATATCATTTTTTATTTTTCAATTACAGTTGACATACTGTATCATATTAGTTTCAGGTGTACAATCCAGTGATTAGATATTATATAACTCACTAAATGATCATCCTAATAAATCTCATCCCCATCTGACACCATACATAGTTATTAGAATATTGTTGACTATATTCTCTATGCTGTACTTTAGATCTATAACTGCCAATTTGTACTTCTTAATTCCTTCACCTTTTCACCCATCCCCCCCAACAACTATGCCATCTGGCAACTTTAAAAACATTCTCTGTATCTATGAGTCTGTTTCTGCTATGTTTGTTTATTTATTTTGTTTTTTAGATTCAATTGTTGATAGATATGTGGTTATTAACATTTTATTGTTCATATTTATCTTTTTTCTCTTATTTTTCTTAAAGAAGGCACTTTAACATTTCGTATACTATGGTTTGGTGATTATGAACTTTAGTTTTTTCTTCTCTGGAAGCTCTTTTTTTATATATATATATATTTTTCTGAAGCTGGGAACGGGGAGAGACAGTCAGACAGACTCCCGCATGCGCCCGACCGGGATCCACCCAGCACGCCCTCCAGGGGCGAAGCTCTGCCCACCAGGGGGTGATGCTCTGCCCCTCAGGGGCATCGCTCTGCCACGACCAGAGCCACTCTAGCACCTGGGGCAGAGGCCAAGGAGCCATCCCCAGTGCCCGGGCCATCTTTGCTCCAATGGAGCCTTGGCTGCGGGCCGGGAGGGGAAGAGAGAGACAGAGAGGAAGGAGGGGAGGGTGGAGAAGCAAATGGGCGCTTCTCCTATGTGCCCTGGCCGGGAATCGAACCCGGGTCCCCCGCACGCCAGGCCGACGCTCTACCGCTGAGCCAACCGGCCAGGGCTGATTCTAAATGATAGCTTTGCTGGGTAGAGTAACCTTGGTTGTGGGTTCTTGCTTTCAATTACTTTGATTATTTCTTGCCAATCCTTTCTGGTCTGTAAAGTTTCTACTGAGAAATCAGCTGACAATCTTAGGAGAACTCCCTTGCAGGTAACTAACTGCTTTTCTCTTGCTGCCTTTCAGATTCTCTCTTTGTCTTTAATCTTTTGCATTGTAATTATGATGGTCTTGATGTGGGCCTCTTTGGGTTCATCTTGTTTGGGACTCCTTGAGCTTTCTGGACTTGTATGTCTATTTCCTTCACCAGATTAGGGAATTTTTCTGTTATTATATTTTCAAATAGGTTTTCAATTTCTTGTTCTCGCTTTTCTCCTTCTGGCACCCCCTTGAAGTTGTACTGGAAGCTTCTTACACTATCCTCATTTTTTCTTATCTTTTCTTTTTTCTTTCTTTCTTTCTTTCTTTCTTTCTTTCTTTCTTTCTTTCTTTCTTTTACCATTCTGATTGGGTGTTTTTTGCTTTCTTATCTTCTAAAACTCTGATTTGATTCTCTGCTTTACCTATTTCACTGTTGGTTTTCTATAATTTATTCTTCAATTAGTGTATCTTTCATTTCTGACTGGTACTTTTTTATGGTTTCCATGTCCTATTTTATGCTGTTGAAGTTCTCAATAAGTTTATTTACTCTTCCCCTAATTTCATTGAGCATCCTTATACCAATGTTTTGAACTCGACATCTAGGAGATTGCTTGTCTCCATTTTGCTTAGTTCTCTTTTTAGAGTTTTGTTCTGTTCTTTCATTTCTTTCACTCCTTACTTTGGCTGCCTCCCTGTGTTTGTTTCTATGTATCAAGTAGATCTACAACATCATCCTGGGCTTGGTAGAGTAGCCTTTTGTGTTAGTAGGTGTCTGGTAAAGTCCAGTGGCACAGCCTCCCCATTCACCTAAGCTAATGAATTCCTTCCCCTACTACCCCCATGGGCTGCATACATCCTTTCATTAGAATTGAGCCTTTACTGTTGTTGGTACATAAATGGGAGGGATTTACCCTCTAGGCTGATTAGTTGCAAGAACTGGCTATGATCACCATGAGTGCAGGGGTCCATTCCACAAAGCAGGACTTACTTCAGTGGGGTTCTGGTGCCCACTGAGTCCACCCCTTTAGTGTTGCTTGTGGAGGTGGCTGGGTAGTACTTCAACATGGTCTGAAAATGTCCACTAAGTGCACTGACCTTGAGACATTCTGGGAGGTGCAAGCCAAGGTCATCCACTGCCAGTGTTCTGCTCAGGGCCTCTGGGCATGAGCTACAAACCCATCTGCAGATGCCTGTTACTTTTCCTGAGCTTAGAGGTGCCTAGGAGAGGCCAAATTGTGAACCAAGGCTGGCTGCTGCTAGTGCCAGACTTGGGACCACTTAGCAAGACGTACAGGGCATGCTGAGGCCAAATTCTGCTTGTTTGAGAGATTACAGGAAAGTCTGAAGCATGAGGCAAGACAAGTAATTTGTATGGAAAAACCTGTGGAAATAGCTTGGTTGGGCCCTCAAATTGGGTGGGGCAGGACCTCAGGGAGTCAACAGGGTGGGGTGAGCCCTGTTAGTCAAGCTGATGGAGACTCAGATATGGAGCCTTTCTGCTGGTTCTCTATGGGGAGGGCTCAGAAAATTAACAATAGCCTTTGCCAGCACATCTGTCTAGAAGAAAGTTGCCCTTCCAGCTCTCACTTTGATCCTAGATAATTCAGTTCCTCCCCATATGTCCCTGGTGCCTTTCAAGCTGCTGCCCCAGTGCTGGAGATCAGAGTGAGTGAGTCTGAGTTAGTCTGTGTGCAGGCCTTTTAAGAGGAATGTCTGGGACTCTGAAAGCCCTACATCTCACTCAACCACAATCTGTTCTGGTTTTTATAGCCAGAAGTTATGGAAACTTCTCTTTTTGGCACTGGAACCTGGTGCTGGTGCCTGGTGTGGCTCTGGGAAGACAATCTTTCCCTCCCAGTTTTTATCTACCACACGTGGGTGTGGAACCAGCCTGTTCCCCATCTCTGTTCCTCCTACAAGTCTGGATGTGGCTTCCTCTTTATATCCTTAGATGTAGGATTTATGTTCAACTATATTGCAGACAGTTCTGAATAATTGTTGTTCTGTAATTTAGCTGTAACTGTAATTTTTATGTGCTTGTGGGAGGATGCAAGTATTGCATTTACTTACTTCACCATCTTTTTATTTATTTATTTATTTATTATTTATTTATTTTAGAGAGAGAGAGAGAGACCAACAGACAGAAAGGGAGAGAGATGATGAGAAGCATCAGCTCGCAGTTGCAACACTTTAGTTGTTCATAACTGCTTTGCATACATGCCTTGACCAGGGGACTTCAGCTGAAACAGTGACCCCTTGCTCAAACCAGCGACCTCGGGCTTAAACCAGCAACTGTGAGCTCGAGCCAGTGACTAATGGGATAATGTTGATGATCCCATGCTCAGACTGGCAAACCCATGCTCAAGCTGGTGAGTTTGTGCTCAAACCATATGAGTCTACATGTAAGCTAGTGACCTTGGAGTTGCAAGCCTGGGTCCTCACCATCCCAGGTCGATGCCTTATACACTGTGCCAACACTGGTAAGGCCTACTTTATCATCTTGACCAGAGCCTTTATCAGCCTTTTTTTTTATAGTTTTCTAATTCTTAGCTTTGTAATTATAACAAAATTCAATAAACATGACTGTTTTTCATTTTTGTTTTCATCTCTCGCCACACCACCATGCATACTCACAGTGCCTAAGTGTTGTTCTGCATATCGGAGGCACTCACTCAATTACTGTTGGTTGAGTAAATGCAATGAATCAGCACAACCATTTGAGGATAAAAGATCACTCTTTCACCTGAATTAGAAGCTGGCGCTTCAAGTCAATATTTAATTAAAGAACTAATAGTTGTGTTAAACCTAATGAATTGTTGTATCTACAAATGTCATAATGTTTCTCTCTTAAGAGATCACAAAGGGACTTTGATGGCCAAAGAAGTACTTGGATTACTAAATTATTTGGTGAGCTATAAAAAAAAATCTTAATGTCAGTTGGATTAATAAAACATTATGCAAAGTAATAAATGGTTGTAGCCATTTTTTCCATAAAAATATTCTATTTCATAAACATAATGGGAAAGAAACAATATTATTTTGATATATAAATATCAATATATTCAAGACAACAATATATTTAGTCCTTTAGTTTCATCAGATGACAAAGTATTCACCAAAATCACTTAAATATTGAAAGAAATGATAACATTTAAGGTATTTACATTATTAACATTTTCAGAGGTAATATTTGAGAATTCAGATATTTTGATCAGGTTTTCTACCTGGATACTATGACTCCAGGGAAAATTCTCCAAAACAGAAAAAGTGAAATAAACTTATTTTTCTGAGAAATACAAGACCAGTTACAAGATGAATAAAACTCATAAAAGGAAATAAAACAACCAAATATCAAATTGAACAAGATAAGAATTATGATGTTATTTCACCTTTTATTATCTTAGATATGAAAATTTAAAATCCTCCAATTTTCCTTTGAGAGAAAAATAAGCATATAAAATGTCAACAAGGCTTCTCTTAAATTTTTAACAGACTCATAAAAAAGTAAACTGCAAAAAAACTTGAGAAACATTTTGCATATGATTTCCATAAAGTTGTTTCACTTCCGGAAAACTCAGAATAGTACTGCACATGTTCTATACAGCACAGCATAGGGAAGAGTGCCAGTGAAGAGAATTGCAGATTTCAGAGTTCTTTAATCAAAAATAATGTGCTTTCATTGGTTGGAGCGTCATCCCGAAGCACAGAGGTTGCAGGTTTGATCCCTAGTCAGGGCATCAGGGCACAGACAGGAACAGCTTGATGTTTCTGTCTCTCTTTCCCTGCCTCTCTCTAAATAATAACAACAACAACAACAATAATAATAATGTGTTTTCTACCATTATAATTAAATAACTCCTTAGATTTTTAAAACATAAGTTTTGTGGACCCTGTCACTACATCCTAAAATAGACTGTGATGTTTTCTCAAACATTTCATGTTCAATTTCCTCTAAACTTAGGTCTGTTGTTAACTTCTCTGGTGTTTGGGACAGTGGATCACCCATTAGTTTTGTTTGTTTGCTTGCTTGTTTCTTCTTTTCCAAGTGAGAGGAGGGGAGACAGAGAAACAGACTTCTGCATGTGCCTGGCCGGGGATCCATACAGCAACCCCCATCTGGGGCCAATGTTCTGCGCATCTGGGACCAGCCTCTCAACTGAGCTATTTTCAGTGCCTGAGGTGGAGGCTCCATGGAGCCATTCTCAGTGCCCAGGGAGATGCGCTTGAACCAATCGAGTCATGGCTGTCAGAGGGATAGAGAAAGAGAGAGAGAGAGAGAGAGAGAGAGAGAGAGAGAGAGAAGAGGGAGTGTGAGGGGTGGAGAAGCAGATAGTCACTTTTCCAGGGTGACCTGACTGGGAATCAAACCTGAGACATCCACACACTGGGCCAATACTCTACCACTGAACAAACCAGCCAGGGCCCCAATAGTTTTCTATATGAAGGAGGACCAGTGCTCATATTAACAAAAACATTGTTTTTTGGGTTTTTTTAATTTATTTTAATTTATTGTGTTTACAGAGATTCTAGTGTTGCCCCAAATGCATACCCCCTCCTGAAAAATATTGTTTTATTGTGGTGCAAATATAGTCAATTAATCAAGAGGGAACAGAATCCATGTTTTAATCAACTGTAAGAGGCTGGGGGCATATCCTGCTTTTCTAGAAACCTGCAATAATCTATTGTTTTATTTAACTCACTGCTCAAAACCTCTTCAAAAATATTTATTTTCACTTTTCTTAGTAGAACAGTGGGTGAACAAAGGCAAGTTATAAGTTTAAAAATACCTTTCCACACAAGAAAACACCAAACTAACATCCTTTTCTCTGGTCAGGCCCCCAAATATCTTTATTACTTAGATTTAAATATATCTTTCTCACAAACATTTTGGCTGTATTGTTACACTGATATGTAAGTGAGTGAAGTGGCTACCATGTGCTTTGTAAATCCCGTGATTCTTCAGAGTTTTTTTTTTCTATGACAGGAATAGAAAGAGACAGAGAGAGGGACAGATAGGTATAGACAGACAGGAAGGGAGAGAGATGAGAAAAGTCAGTTCTTCGTTGCGGCACCTTAGTTGTTCATTGATTGCTTTCTCATTTGTGCCTTGACGGGGGTGAGGAGGGGGCTACAGCAGACAGAGTGACCCCTTGCTCAAGCCAGCGACCTTGGTCTCAAGCTAGTGAGCCTTGCTCAAACCAGATGATCCCGTGCTCAAGCTGGCAACCTCGGGGTTTGGAACCTTGGTCCTTCGTATACCAGTCTGACGCTCTATCTACTGCGCCACTGCCTGGTCAGGCTTTTCATCATTTTAAGAAATGTTAAGTATGATTAATTTGCTGGTGAGGAAATTCTTATGTTTAGAATTAATTATTATAGTTATTTCATCTGCAAGTAATTATTTTATTTCTGAAAGCCCAACCCAGGGTAATTTCTTTCCACAGAAAACCAGGATTTTTCTGTGGCAAAATGACTCCCCTTCTTCCTTGCCTACCACCCACTCAGGCTGTGCTGGTAGTCCATTACTCACTGGAGGCTATGTCTCATGAATGCATCACAGTCTCTTGGAGACCCACTAGTGGGTGAGGATGAATCTATTCAAACTTCTTAAGGGGGCTGATGAAAGCAATTAAACTACTTGATCTCGGTTGTGGAAAACTGAGATAAATATAAGAAAACAGTAAAGCCAAGAAACAAGATATTTTGGTAGAAAGTATGGCTATCAAAAAGAAACGGGATCAAGGATACAAAAATATTAAAATAATATTCTTTGCTAAAACAGGCAAGTGACAGAAGTGGCTGTGCATAACCTGACTGACTCTCTGCTTGCTGATGACCTCAAGTATTAACACTATGAACAATGCTCACAGATATAGTACATTAGCTATATTTTACCTACAGCCAATTACTTTCTCACACACAATGCCTTTCACATCTGAACTCATGGGTTATAAATCATTTGTTTACCATTAATAGAGCTTGTCTCTGAACAAATCATGGCAAGAAGAAGAGCTGTGCTTCTTACCTCAGAAGTATGACTCTTCATCGAGTTTTCTCTTCCTGAACAGGATCCTATTAGAAGAATTTGTTTTTAGTAGGAAGACTACTTTAAATATTATATGTTGCAGAAAGATAAATATAAAACACATTAGCATCCACCTTGCCTTCCCCATGCAAGCAGAAGATGAAAATAACAGAGCTAAAAGGGTAATGAAAAGTGTATGCTGTATTATTTAAAAATCTGCTTCATATTTTATGATTGACATCCTCTTTGCATTTATATTTATTATTTCATAGAAATGATATTTCAGTCTTTCAGCCCACAAGGCATGAAAAGATAATTCCTGAAAACACCTTGGACAATGAGTTCAGAGTGGCATCACTCAGACTTGAGACCCTCTTTAAAGCTTTAAAAATAGTGAAGGTTTATGGTATGGGACCATCATCCTGAAGAGAACCTATATATTTTGCAGTATGGGCGGCTTTTTAAAGAAATAGCCAGGATATGAGAGGTAAATTAGTATCTTTCTGGAGCATGACCTCCAAAAATAAAACTAAGGCATGCCTGGAGGAGGAAAAGCAGGAACTGACATTTCCCTTCCAACTCTATAACCTTACAATGAGTTGGACCTTAAGACAAATAAAAAAGGGAGCTACTGCCTGACTGGTGGTAGGGCAATAGATAGAGCACAGACCTGGGACAGTGAGGTCCCAGGTTTGAAACCCGGAGGTGTCCAGCTTGAGCGTGGGCTCCTCTGGCTTCAGTGAGGGCTTACCAACTTGAGCACACAGAATTTCTGGCTTGTGCGTGGTATCATCGATATAATCCCATGGTTGCTGGCTTGAATCCAAGGTTGCTGGCTTGAGCAAGGGGTCACTGACTCAGCTGGAGCTCCCTGGTCAAAGTATATATGAGAAGCAATCAATGAACAGGTAACACTCCTACGAGTTGATGTTTCTCATGTCTCACTCTTCCTGTCTCTTTTTCTCTCTCTCTAAAAAATAAATCAATCAATAAATAAAATAAATGAGCAAAATTTAAAAAAAAGAGAGAAAGAAATGGAGCTCCCACTTGAGAAGAGGACTGATATAGGCCAGCTTCAAAGCGAGATAAATACACAAACATTTGCAATAGTAGGAGAATAATTTTTCTCTTGTAGAAATATATTCCCTTATATCTCAGTGAAGTTGAAATCATTAAATGATATTTTAATGGAATTTTTTGTTGTTGTTGTTTTTGTTCATTGTTTTCAGGGACAGAGAGAGAGTCAGAGAGAGGGATAGACAGGGACAGACAGACAGGAACGGAGAGAGATGAGAAGCATTAATCATCAGTTTTTCGTTGGGAGACCTTAGTTGTTCATTGATTGCTTTCTCATATGTGCCTTGACCATGGGCCTTCAGCAGACCAAGTAACCCTTAGCTTGAGCCAGTGAGCTTGGGTCCAAGCTGGTGAGTTTTGCTCAAACCAGATGAACCCACGCTCAAGCTAGCGACCTTGGGGTCTCGAACCTGTGTCCTCCGCATCCCAGTCTGATGTTTTATCCAGTGCGCCACTGCCTGGTCAGGCATTAAATGATATTTTTAAAAGTGCACATAAAACCTAATAATTTATTTCAGAAATTAAATATGTTAGAGAAATAAACTCTAATATTATAAACCATTGTATATTTTATAAATTCACAATTTCACAATTTACTTTTGTGATAATCTTTGAGAACTAAAATTTATTTTCTAAATGGTATTTTTGAATAAATACTGCTAGTTATTATTAATTATGGCTTTTAAATTGGTTAATTATAAATTTTGAATAAAATAACCATATTTTAACAAATAACCATATACATAAACACATGACTAACAAGTTATTCTGAAATGTTGTAATTACTTTGAGGCCCTTGATAGCACTTTAGTAAAAAAGATCTCTCCCTTCAGACATCTTATAATATTAATAGTTTGACCTCTCACGATTTTGAGTCCAGTTTTCCATTGATATATTTGTGCATGTGACTGGGTGCCACATTAAACTATAAGCTCTCAGAAGTCCTCTTTCTGAAGGCCTGGGTAGTTTTTAGACTCAATCATAGAACAGCAATTAGGAATCTGAGGAATAAATAAATAAATGTAGCTATTGTTTCTTCTAAGGAATAAATATCATATTAGTTTCAGAACTTTTTTAAATGGCATTTAGTTTCCAGATAAATAAACTGAGTTATTTATTTATTTAATAGTAGTCAAAATAACTGCAGCTAAAGTAGAGAGAGCTGATACAACTAAAATCTTCACTCCAGATATGAGGCACTTCCAAGCTATATTGAAACTCACTACCAATTTATTTTTTAGTTATATTTCTATCAAAAAATAGAGCCTAACTAAACGTCCTAACACAAGTGAATTGTTAAATAGATTAAGATGTGCTTATAAAATTAAATAACTCACACTAACTAAAAATTCTCTTTCAAAAAAATTTTAATGACTTGAGGAGTAGTTTATATTATGCTTTGTGGAGGAAGAAGTAGAATGCAAAATTGAATAAATAGCTCAGTTTTGTTGTGAAATAGAGCAGAAACAGAAGGAAAAAGGAGAGGAAAATGTATAATTGAAATATCTGTGTAAGTATTTGGGGTGAGTTTTATTCTTTATATATTTGTATAGTTTCTAAATTTCTTATAATAAGCTTATAATAGTTTTATAATTCGAGTTACAAAAATGTGGGGGAAAGGGTGGATTTAGATGACAAAAAATGTAAAAAAAAAACCCTACAGAAAGCAAATCTAAAAATATCTACCTTCATTAGAGGCACTGCAAAGGAGCTAAGATGTCAAATGTTAAGACTACAGTAATACAGATGTTATAAAGAATTGAAAATATTAACACATTTTTATTTTCTTTTTCAAAATTACTATTAAGCACTCTCTTGTCTAAGAGGCACATTTTAGTATTCCTATTAAAATATTCTGAAATTGGAATGCCCTAAATTTTGGATATTTTTTTTATTTAAAAGCTATTAATAAACCTTACAATAGACACTTACAAGGAATATTTCACAAACCTGAATTGCCAGATACAATTCCCAATTCTCTTTCCTGAGCTGACCGGTTTGTCTGTCTTTCTCCTCCTCCTCCTCCTCCTCCTCCTCCTCCTCCTCCTCCTCCTCCTCCTCCTCCTCCTCCTCCACCTTCTTTTTTTTTCCTTCCTTCCTTCCTTCCTTCCTTCCTTCCTTCCTTCCTTCCTTCCTTCCTTCCTTCCTTCCTTCCTTCCTTCCTTCCTTCCCCCTCCCTCCCTCCCCCCCTCCCTTCCTCCTCCCTCCTCCCTCCCCTCCTCGGTTTTTATAAAAAGGTTTGCCATCAGGGCACTAGGCACTGTGCTTGGGTCAAGTAATATAATGTGAATATGACATAATTCCTTTCCTGTAGCAGCTAACAGTCTAGTGAGAAGCAGACACCATTAGAAAGAGAGACTGGTTGGATAACGTGTGAGAAACACCATGATGAGGTGAGTGGGTACAGGGTGCTGTTGGGGCTACTGTAATGGATAGCCTTCTAGGGAGACTTGATTGTTTCTTCCTCCATATCTCTCAGCACTTTGCCTGTGCATGGAGTGTGGCATCTTTCATTTTGCCTGTGTCATGGTTATCAGTCTGATCTGATGAGAGGACAGTGCTCTCCCCTAGAAAGCACCAAACCAGAGAAGTCTTCCCAGAGAGACATTTGAACAGAGATCTGGATTAACCAGGTAAGAAGCTGTGAGGCGGAGAGTATTCCAAGAACAAGCAGTGAGACAAAAGACAAAGAGAGAGAGGAGGTGAAAGGTCAGAGCAAAACAAGAGGAGAGCTGGCCAGTGGCAGAGACAAAGGAGAGAAGACAGAGATTAAGGCCTGAGGGACATGGTAGTAGTTCAGCCTGATTGAAGTGTAGACTTGAAGCTGAAGACAGTTAAGAGCTGAGTCTGAAAAGGAAGCAAGGACCAGATGATGCTAATGGCAAGTACACGATAAGGATTTTGAGCTGAATCGTGAAGGACCGAGGTACAGAGTAAGTGTTTTAATCACGATGTGGTTTAGTTTCAGAAAGATTACTATGAATCCTCTGTGAAGAATGAATTAATTTATGCCTCTGATCATCATGTAACTCTTTCAATTAGCCATCCCTTTGTCCCTTTCATTCCAAACAGGGGATCCCTGCTCAGTCTTCTAGGCTACTGTAATGGATAGCCTTCTAGGGAGACTTGATTGTTTCTTCCTCCATATCTCTCAGCACTTTGCCTGTGCATGGAGTGTGGCATCTTTCATTTTGCCTGTGTCATGGTTATCAGTCTGATCTGATGAGAGGACAGTGCTCTCCCCTAGAAAGGCCTTGAGCTTAGGATTCAGGCAGAATAGACTGCATCCCTGTTCCACCATCTACTTACTTTGTGGTCTTGAACAGACTTTTAACACTCATCAAATCTCAGTTTCTGCATGAGGATTAGTACCCCCTTCGTATGGGTTCTGCAAGGATTGGGCAAAGGATCTACATGATACACTTGTCCTGCGGCGTGTGCTGGTGCTTCTGCTGTCCTTTCTCCTGACTGATCCATCTCCACAGTGCTTCCACAGCATCTGGTAACGGGTCTGCTCATAATAGCTACTAAAAACGTGGTCACTAAATGAATGAATGGTAATGTTCAATGGAATAAAGTCTCTCAAGTTAGATATTTGTCCTTCATTAATTTTGGACAAATGTGTGTCTGATTTTGTTAAAATTCTTTTAAATTGTGGATCCTATGATACAGCACCCAGAATTACCTTCAGGACCGGTAGACTCACCTTTGTGTGGGTCTGCCAGCATTAGCAGAGGGCAGTCCTCAGCTGCAGCCCTCCTCTGAAACGGCCTTGATTGCAGACTTAGCTTACCCCAGCTTGTGCCCATTCCCATGGACAGTTTGCATCTCAGGGTCAGTTCACTCAGAGGTTGAAGGGTGATTCTTCCCAACACCAAAAGTCATCCCAGTTCCAGAGCTCCCAGGAGCTTGGCTGAGGCTTTCATTGATATTGCATTACAGCCCAGACTCTCCATCTACCTGATCCTGCTTTCTTCCCTTCCCTTCCTTCCAAAGTGCTGAGTGCCTCTCAACCCTTCACAGACCCCTGTTTCAGAGTACACACTCTAGGCAAACATAGATATCTGTGAAGATATCGCTGAAGTCTGATATTCAAATTCTACATTTTCCTTTATCAAAATGCCTTTCAAAAGCCTTAGAATGCTTTGTGTATTGAATATTTTTCCATGATTGGCTATGGTTAATAAACCTCTTGTAATGTAGGAGCATTTCTATGAGTATTTCATGGTATGTTCCTATAAAACTGCATGGATCCCCTACTTCCCAGTTCCCCAGGGAAAAATAAGACTTTCCTAGTCAAAATTGGAGGTAAGCTGACTTCCAGGGAACAGTTTCCTCCTATATTTTAAAATAGTATAATTTATAACAAGAAATGAAAAACAACATAAATTAGTAATTCAATCACTGCATTCCAATTTAATGAACTAGAGGTTTCATTGCATTATTGTTCTGTTCCACTGGACCAGTCTTTTGGAGTAGGAATAGAAAGTTCTTCTTTATTAATAAATAAGTATATAAAAAATTAAAGGTGCCCACTCTGCAATTGTGTTCATGTCTCATAGGAGTGAAAACTCAATAATTTAAAATATTATTTTCTTAGCATATTCACAACCATAGTAGATAAGGAAGTAAAATTTGTGTCTTTTTAGTTTAAAGACCTTTTAAGTGTAGTGCAGCAAAGCAATTGCTCCCTCGTGGCATATGAGAAGCACTTACCAGGAAAATTGTTATTGGATTACAGTTCTGGTAGCACAAAATGTGAATAAAGGACATTTTTGACATCTAAAAAGTGACCAATAATCAAAGATGTGTAACACTCATATAAAATTCAACTTCAGTGTAAGAATTCTCGTCTACCTAAAACAAAAGTGACACCTAGGATCTTATTTCTAGATTATCATTACTTTTTCACAATACTTTACCTACTACAATTTGAGATATACAACAGATGCAAAAATTCTATTACAGATATTTAAAAGCTCTGAAACTTGGTAAAGGCATCTTCATAAATGCTCATCCTTATCTAGACAGCATGGTCTCTCTAAGAGATCTTATTTGCTCTTGAAGAATGTAGGTTTATGCATGGAATGTCCACCATGTGCAAGACTGGAATTTTCAAAATGATTTCTTCCTTAACTTTCTTTTACTTGAATAACCATCCCTTTTACAGTCTATGGCTTTCCTGATAGTTTTCACTAGCTATTGCTCATGTGTTGGTTTTTCTGCATTCAGACCCCTTCAGTTTGCTATGTGTACCTTAGTCTACTTTCAAACAGACACTAAATTCTGTGAGGGCAAGCATCCTGTCTGTCTTGTGCCTAGCTATACCCTCAGTGCCTAGCTCAATTTCTGACCTAGAGCAAGTAGAGAATGACTGTGTATTGACCAGATGAATACATGGGCAAATATCTTCATTTCATATATGGCTTCCCACTTCATTTCCCTGTGTTTCTCTCTTCTAACACTGTATGTATTATGAAACTAACAAATTTTCAACAGATTATTTTTAATCTCATAATCTATGAATACTTCCATGTGTACTGCCCTCTTTGGGTAATTATGTCATGAATTAGAACTAAAGTGTTATGATTTAATACAATTTATATTTTTTTATATTTAACTATAACATGCTTAACGGAAGAATGAGAAAGAACTTTCAGAATTAACAATATGAGAAAATAGCTATCTTAAACAATTCTATAGAAATATATGTAAAATTTTAAAAATGTTTTACTGAGTTGGAAAAAAAGGTAGAGAAATTCCTCAGGGATCAAACATGTGTGAGAGCAAGAAGGCAGAATAGTATGGACTTTGAAGTCCTAAACAAAAACAAACAAAACCAAATTAACAGAGGCAACATTATTCCTTGGACATCAGAAGTTTAGCCTTGATGGATTTGAGGGGCAAAATAAGAGGCAAATATTAAGACCACCTAATTGGAGAATCTGGTTGGACAGGACCACACAATGTCAAGACTCTGAAGGTCTTCATCCAAAACTTGTTTTACAGGAGAAAGGAAAAAACAAAACAACACAAAGACATTATATCTGGGTAGAGGGAAAATGTTCTCCTGTTAATTCATAAACCAGCCCTAACTCAAGTTGGTAGCTATATTTATTCATAATACATGCCTTGGCAAAAAAAATGTGTCAAACCCACAAAATATTTTTAAAAATATTATGGTTTACAAGTTCCAAACTGTAAGTAATAAATATCCCGAGTAGAGGAAAATAGAATAAAGCATTGAGAAAGTATATCTTAAGGCTTTTCCCCAGATAAAGTTCTGTCAAAAACAATATTAGAGAAAACATACAAAATAAAATCAAAAAAAGATCTGAATATACTGGTAGCCACAATACATTGAAATGAACTAAACACTCCAGTCAAAAGACAAATATTTGGAATAAAAGACAAATATTAGATGTTGGAATTAAAATACATCAATGTATATGTTATTTACAAGAAAAATATCTAAAATATGACTGAAAATGCCTAAAATAAAAGGATAAAACAGAAGAAATACTAATAAAAATAGGTGAGCAATTTATAATAAAACAATTCAAATTTTTCAAAATAAATTTTAATATTAAAAGCATAATGAGACATTAAAATGATCACTATTTAATTTGAGAAGGTTTAATATATGTGGAAGATACAGACATCTAAATTTGCTTATTTCTTGGTGCTCATTAACAAAATAACACATAACAAGTGCTGGCGAGGGTGTAGAAAAAAGGGAACCCTCTTGCACTGCTGGTGGGAATGCAGACTTGTGTAGCCACTGTGGAGAACTGTATGGAGATTTCTCAAAAAATTAAAAATTGAACTGCCTTTTGACCCAGCTATCTCACTTATAGGAATACTAGAAAGTCTGGCGGTCATACGAAATGACCGCTGTTCTAGATATTATAAATTTTAATTAAAATGATTTGTGCAAAGGTGTCTGCTAATTCAAACTGAATTACCCAGGGCAGGCGGCGAGGACGCCCCTTTGCTTACTGCCCCACGGGGTTTCCCCCTTCTACTTGCTTAATTGCTTAAAGTAGAGTGCAATGAAGGAAACCACTGGCAGTACATTTCTTAAGAGCCACTGCTAGCTCAATAAATAAAGGTGATTTAAATAATAAAATGTTAATTCACATGTCAAAGATCTCTTTGTACACAACATTTCTTGTGTAGATCTTTCCATCGTTTTTAAGCTCGCCTTGCAGAGGACCATCAATTATTTTTAATTTTATGTTCGTTCTTTTACGAACTCTTGAACAGGCAACATAAAGTTGACTGTGTCCAAATGCAGGCTCAGGTAAAAAAATGCCAACACGCTTAAGCGTTTGGCCCTGAGACTTATTGATGGTCATAGCAAAGGCAAGTTTTACAGGAAATTGTCTACGTCTCAA
Source organism: Saccopteryx bilineata (assembly GCF_036850765.1). Taxonomy (NCBI): domain Eukaryota; kingdom Metazoa; phylum Chordata; class Mammalia; order Chiroptera; family Emballonuridae; genus Saccopteryx; species Saccopteryx bilineata. The sequence continues at coordinate 211,429,948 of NC_089492.1, forward strand.
TTGAAATGGCAACCCTGTTTGAGATGGAGCCAAATCAATTCTTGGAATGACATGTATTTCACCTTTAGAGGAGCCAGCCAAAGACTTAGCTATTATGACGTTATTTTTCAATTGGAAAACCTCTAGTCTTGTACCATTGCAAAGACCCCTTCTGGTGTTAAGATTTCTTAACAGCATAATAATTGCTCCAATCTTTAACCTCAATTTGTGAGGTGGCATGCCAGAAGGTAGGACTATTTGAATGCCATGGCAACTTCACCCCACTGGCTAGTACAGTTACACAAGCAACCAATAAGCTATCGGTGACAAACAGACACTTAAGCCACATATAATAAAGATATCCTAAGAATAACAAATCACTGATTTAAAAGAAGAAATACACCCCCATGTTTATTGCAGCATTGTTTATAATAGCCAAGATCTGGAAATAGCTCAAGTGTTCATCAGTAGATGAGTGGATTAAAAAGCAATGGTACATATACACAATGGAATACTACATGGCTGTGAAAAAGAAGCAAATCTTACCCTTTGTAACAACATGGATGGACCTGGAGTCTATTAAGCTAAGTGAAATAAGCCAGGCAGAGAAAGGAAAATATCATATGACCTCACTCATATGAGGAATCCAATGAATAATGTGAACTGAAGAACAGAAGAAATACAGAGGAAGGGTCAAAGAGTCCAGAGGGAAAGAGATCAGAGGGAAGGGGGATGAGAGGAGGGGATAAAAGAAAGGATAGACATTTGGGAAAGTTCATACACATAACACAGAGAGATAGAGGGCAGGATAGTAAATCATGGAGGGAAGGGAGGAAGACAGTGGGGGGAGAGGGCAAAGGGGGTATGAAGGAGAACCCAGGGGGTAGGGAGTGAGATATATTCAGGGGAACACTTGTAACTATGTAAACACAACAAATTAAAATCAATAATAAAAAAATAAATGTGTTTATTCCTACTAACACAGTCTAAAAATATATAAGCAGAAATTAAAAGAAGTAGATTAAGAAACTGATCAACATGTTTTCATTGGCGGTATCTTAATACAACTTTTCAGTAATTGCTAGATTGAGGAGGAAAAATAAATAAAAATAGAGATTTGAAACCTCACATAGTAAACTTATCTGAAGAGTTGTATAAAATATAGTATCTAAGAATTAAATTTGAAAATTGACCACACATTAGGCACAAAGAAAGCCTCAACAAAATTTAAAAACTTCTAAATATACAATGAATGATATAATGAATCATAATAAAAATTAAAAAAATTCTTATAGAACAATAGTAAAAATATTAAATATAATAGATATCAAAACTTGAGAAATACAGCTAGGAAAAATTATAGCTTTATATGCTATCTTTATAAAAACAAAGTTTCAAAATTAATGAGCCAAATATCTGAGCTTTGAAGTTAGAAAAGAGTACAGAATAAACTTTTAGAAAATGGAATAAAGAAAAGAATATAGATTAAAATCAGAAATTAATGAAATAGGAAACAAACATAGAGTAGAGAAAATCAACAAAATATAAGATTTGTTGTTCAAAGAAATTAATAAAATTCAGAAAGGGTTGACCAGATAATTGTCAAACCTTTCAATATTTGAAATGAAAGGGGTCATTACAATAAAATCTATAGAACTTTAAAAGAGTGAAAGTAACATAAAACACTTTTTGCAATAGATTTGAAAACCTCCAAAAAAGGGTTTTATTCCTAGGAAAAGTCAACCATTTATGATTTTTTTTTAAATAGACATATGTAATACTTTAGCTTCTAAAGAAATTTAGAGCAGAGTTTAAAGATTCCCCTTCAAGAAAATGCAAAGCCCAGGTAGTTTTGCAGAATAATAATACTAAATGTTCAAGGAACACATAATTTCTATACAGAAAATCAGTCAAAGAATAGAAGAGGAAGAACATGCCCAAACTGTGTAATTATGTTAATTAGTGTCATCCTAATAAGTTGAATTAAAATTAAAAAAAAATTTTGAAGGAAGAGCCTGACCTGTGGTGGCACAGTGGATAAAGCGTCGACCTGAAAATGCTGAGGTCACCGGTTAAAAACCCTGGGCTTGCCTGGTCAAGGCACATATGGGAGTTGATGCTTCCTGTTCCTCTCTCCCCCTTCTCTCTCTCTCTCTCTCACTCTCTCTCCTCTCTAAAAATTAATTAAAAAAACCCAAAACTTGAGATGACGTCAGAGTAATGGCAGGGTAGGAAGCAATACCGATAAATCTCCCCCAAAACTCAACAAGATCTTCAACCAGAAACAGAAAAACCTATCCTTGGAGCCTCCAGATGTTTCGCAATACACCCGAAGGTATGATCGAGTGAAAAATTGGCTAAATATATAACCAAACCCCTAAGGAAATAGGGAGTAAGAAATGCTCCGCCTTCCTCACTAACCTAAACAGGGCGGCTTTCACTGGAAACTGAGAATATAGAAACTAAGGCGGGCAAAGGGGGTGAATAGATCCAGGCCGCGGCACAAATGGCCGAACCAGGCTGTGGCACAGAGATCCAGGCCGAGGAAAAAACTGTTCCTGTGGCAACCTGGGCAATACAGCTAACACTCGCGCCAAACGCAGACAAAGAAAGACAAGCGGAGCAGCTATTTTACCCGATCTCCTGGTCGGCGCGCGCAGATAGTGGGCGAGAGATTCCTTCCAAAGCCCCAGGAGTGTGAGCCCATGTTGTACCACAGAGAGGCAGAGTCAGAGGTCTTTGTGTGGGCCGAAAATGGAATCTCCAGGCCGCCCCAGTGCTCTGGGGGAGCCGCGCACGGGGAAGGAGCGAGAACTAATTCCAACACTGGAATTTTTCCGTGCGGGAAGAGGTTTCACTCAGAGGGTGAGGCCGCTGGTCTGATATTTTGGTCTGCGTGTGCAGATAGTGAGCGAGAGAGTCCTCCGAGTGCCTCGGCAGTGCCTGCCCATGTTATCCCACAGAGGGGCAGAGTCAGGGGCCTTTGTGTGGGCCAAAGTGAAATCTCAGGCCGCTCCAGCGCCTTGAAAAAGCCGCACATGGGGACGGAGCGAGAGCCAATTCCAATGCTGGAACTTTTCCGTGCGGGTGGGGGGTTTCACTCAGAGGGCGAGACTTCCGCTCTGACATCCTGGTCTGCGCACGCAGATAGTGAGCGAGAGTTTCCTCCAAACGCCCCGGGAGTGGGTGCCCGCCCATGTTACTGGACAGAGTGGCAGAGCCAGAGGTCTTTGAGTGGGCGGAAGCCCCGGCTGATTATGCTAGCAGCTCTGACTGACTGAGCCTTACCCAGAGCCCTGTGCTGAGTGAGAATAGAGTGGGGAGTGGCCAGCTCTTTGAGCCTCTTACTATCCAGGCAGAGGCAGCAGCAACCCCATAGCTGGATTATCAGGCTACTAATTGAGGAAGGAAAGACTAGGAGAGAGGCTCCAGGAACACGGAATCTCTCACTGTCAGAGCCTATAAATGCTAATGAGCCTCAACTGCCAACGTGATTAAAGCACAATACATGACATTGCCATAGAGACTTATCAACTGCAAACCTCTACCTGAGCGTGCCAAAGGGGCAGAACCCGAGGTACAGAGTCACCGACCAGGAAGAGGGAGAGAAAAGAAAAAGCAAGAAGATAACCTCTCAAAATCAAGAATAATCCGCAGACTTTATAACCTATCCCATTTTATTATATTTGTTGGTTTGTTTCTCTTATCTTCATCCTTGATTTTTTTTTCCTCCTCCAATTTGGTCGTTTAACTCTCTACCGGTTTTACTCTCTCCTCTCCTTGAACTACACTACCCATAAGTGTTATATCTCCCATTATGTTTTCTTTCCTCTTCCTTTCTCTCTATGAGGGTTGCACTCCAAAACCCTTAACTCTCTCTCTCTATCTCTCTCCTCTTTTTTCTTTTTTCTTCTTTTAGTGGTTCCCTCTTTTTTCTCTCTCTCTCTCTCTTTCTTTTCCCCCTCTATATTAGTTTCTTCCTTTCTCCTTTATGTCTCCTCTCATTCAAACCTCAATAACAAACAAATTATCTTATCTGGGACTCAAACTTACGTTTGTGGCATTTTGGGTTTTTTTTACTTCACCTTTTTAACTCACAAGCAGTGCTCCCATCCCTGGCTCTCCATTTTATCAAGTTCTTGTTCCACTAAATACAATAGTAATTTTTTAATTTGTCACCCCATTTTCCTGTTTCCCTCTTATTCCTCTCATCATAACTCTTAGTCAACCAACACCTAAACACAAATCATTTTATTCTTGATCCAAATTTTTTCATTATTTGCTTTTGTGGCTCCATACCCCCCTCTTTCTTATTTTTATTTTATTTATTTATTTTTATATTTATTTTTTTGCCCCTTTATTACTTTTCCCCAATTCAGGCCCTCCATTACAGGCATTGTTTGTTCTATTAAATACAATATAATTCACAGTTCACCACAAGATTTTCTCAAGAAAGAGGGGAGAGGAGAGGAGAGGAAAAAAGGAGAGGGGGAATAATTTCCTTTTTTTATTTTATTTTTTAATTTATTTTTAAATTTTTATATTATTTTATTTTTCTTTATTTCATTATTAATTTAAAAAAACAAATTTTTTCAATTTTTTATTTTTTAAACATTTTATTCTTTATTAAATCTCATTAATACTATCAACAAAACCACCCTCAGATGCCATTAAGGAAGAGAAAATCGAATATCATGGATACAAAAGAAAGAGAGGTAACACAGCTAGATGAGGAAAAATCTATGGAGAAAAAATTTAATATATTGGAAACCTTGGAGCTAAATGACAGAGAGTTCAAGATATAAATCCTAAAAATACTCAGAGATATACAAGAAAACACAGAAAGGCAATTTATGGAGCTCAGAAAACAACTCCATGAACACAAAGAATATATGTCCAAGAAAATTGAAACTATAAAAACAAATCAAACAGAGATGAAAAACTCAATTCACAAACTGAAAAAGGAGGTAACAAGCTTAGCTAATAGAACAGGCCACATAGAAGAGAGGATTAGTGAAATAGAAGACAAGCAACTTGAGGCACAACAGAGAGAAGAAGAAAGAGACTCAAAAATTTAAAAAAATGAGATAGCCCTACAAGAATTATCTGACTCCATTAGAAAAAATAACATAAGAATAATAGGTATATCAGAAGGAGAAGAGAAAGAAAATGGAATGGAGAACATACTCAAACAAATAATAGATGAGAACTTCCCAAGCCTGTGGAAAGAACTAAAGCCTCAAATTCATGAAGCAAACAGAACTCTGAGTTTTCTTAACCCCAACAAAACTACTCCAAGGCACATCATAATGAAATTGGCACAAACCAACGGCAAAGAAAAAATTCCCAAGGCAGCCAGGGAAAAGAAGAATACAACATATAAAGGAAGGCCCATTAGATTATCATCAGATTTCTCAGCAGAAACTCTACAAGCTAGAAGAGAGTGGACCCCAATATTTAAAGTCCTGAAAGAGAGGAACTTTCAGCCACGAATACTATACCCATCAAAGCTATCCTTCAAATACGAAGGAGAAATAAAAACATTCACAGATACAGAAAAGATGAGGGAATTTATCATCAGAAAACCCCCACTCCAGGAATTACTAAAGGGGGTTCTCCAATCAGACACAAAGAACAAAAATAAAACAAAGCCACAAGTAAAAGCTCGAAGAAGAACACAATAAAACCAAATTTAAACTGTGACAAAACAAAAAGAAAGGGGGGAGAAGATGGAGATTAACAGTAGCAAAGGACGATGGAATGCAAAAGTACTCACAAAATAGTGCACTACAATGAACAGGGTAGGAACCCTTTTCATTCCTTAAAAGTAACCACCATTGAAAAAACCACCACAAAAGCACATGAGATAAAAAAGATAGCAACAGAGGAAAGATGTATGGAATACAACCAAATAAAAACAAAAGATAGAAAAACGAAAGAGAAGGATCAAACAAGATACAAAACTAACAGAAAGCAATCTATAAAATGGCAATAGGGAACTCACAAGTGTCAACAATTACACTAAATGTAAACGAATTAAACTCACCAATAAAAAGACACAGAATAGCAGAATGGATTAAAAAAGAAAATCCAACTATATGCTGCCTACAGAAAACTCATCTAAGTAACAAGGATAAAAACAAATTCAAAGTGAAAGGCTGGAAAACAATACTCCAAGCAAATAACATCCAAAAAAAAGCAGGCGTAGCAGTACTCATATCTGATAATGCTGACTACAAGACAGGAAAAGTACTCCAAGACAAAAATGGCCATTTCATAATGGCTAAGGGGACACTGAATCAAGAAGACATAACAATTATTAATATATATGCACCAAACCAAGGAGCACCAAAATATATAAGACAGCTACTTATTGACCTTAAAACAAAAACTGACAAAAATACAATCATACTTGGGAGACCTCAATACACCGCTGACGGCTCTAGATCGGTCATCCAAACAGAGAATCAACAAAGATATAGTGGCCTTAAACAAAACACTAGAGAACCTGAATATGATAGACATCTACAGGACATTTCATCCCAAAGTGACTGAATATACATTTTTCTCCAGTGTACATGGATCATTCTCAAGAACTGACCATTGTTGGGCCACAAAAACAATATCAGCAATTTCAGAAAAATTGAAGTTGTACCAAGTATAGTTTCTGATCATAAAGCCTTGAAACTAGAATTCAACTGCAAAAAAGAGGAAAAAAATCCCACAAAAATGTGGAAACTAAACAACATACTTTTTAAAAATAAATGGGTCAAAGAAGAAATAAGTGCAGAGATCAAAAGATATATACAGACTAATGAAAATGACAATACTACATATCAGAATCTATGGGATGCAGCAAAAGCAGTGATAAGAGGGAAGTTCATATCACTTCAGGCATATACGAATAAACAAGAGAGAGCCCAAGTGAACCACTTAACTTCCCACCTTAAGGAACTAGAAAAAGAAGAACAAAGACAACCCAAAACCAGCCGAAGAAAGGAGATAATAAAAATCAGAGCAGAAATAAATGAAATAGAGAACAGTAAAACTATAGAAAAAATTAATAGAACAAAGAGCTGGTTCTTTGAAAAGATCAACAGGATTGACAAACCCTTGGCAAGACTTACCAAGGAAAAAAGAGAAAGAACTCATATAAACAAAATCCAAAATGAAAGAGGAGAAATCACCAAGGACACCATAGATATACAAAGAATTATTGTAGAATACTATGAAAAACTTTATGCCACTAAATTCAACAATCTAGAAGAAATGGATAATTCCTAGAACAATACAACCTTCCTAGACTGAGTCAAGAAGAAGCAGAAAGCCTAAACAGACCTATTAGTAGAGAAGAAATAGAAAAAACCATTAAAAACCTTCCCAAAAATAAAAGTCCAGGCCCTGATGCCTATACCAGCGAATTTTATCAAACATTCAAAGAAGACTTGATTCCTATTCTACTCAAAGTCTTCCAAAAAATTGAAGAAGAAGCAATACTTCCAAACACATTTTATGAGGCCAACATAACCCTCATACCAAAACCAGGCAAGGACTGCACAAAAAAAACAAACTACAGACCAATATCTCTAATGAATACAGATGCTAAAATACTAAACAAAATACTAGCAAATCGAATACAGCACCATATTAAAAAAATAATACATCATGATCAAGTGGGATTCATCCCAGAATCTCAAGAATGGTTCAACATACGTAAAACGGTTAACGTAATACACCATATCAACACAACAAAGAACAAAAACCACATGATTTTATCAATAGACGCAGAAAAGGCTTTCGATAAAGTACAACACAATTTTATGTTTAAGACTCTCAACAAAATAGATATAGAAGGTAAATATCTCAACATGATAAAGGCCATATATGATAAACCATCAGCTAACATCATATTAAATGGCACTAAACTGAAGGCTTTCCCCCTTAAATCAGGAACAAGACAGGGTTGTCCACTCTCTCCACTCTTATTTAATGTGTTACTAGAGGTTCTAGCCAGGGAAATCAGACAAGACAAAGAAATAAAAGGCATCCATATTGGAAAAGAAGAAGTAAAGGTATCACTTTTTGCAGATGATATGATCCTATACATCGAAACCCCCAAAGAATCCACAAAAAGACTACTAGAAACAATAAGCCAATACAGTAAGGTCGCAGGATACAAAATTTACATACAGAAGTCAATAACCTTTCTATGCCAACAATGAAACAACTGAGAAGGAACTCAGAAGAATAATCCCCTTCACAATTGCAACAAAAAAATAAAATACTTAGGAATAAACATAACAAAAAATGTAAAGGACTTATATAATGAAAACTATAAACCATTGTTAAGAGAAATCGAAAAAGATATAATGAGATGGAAGAATATTCCTTGTTCTTGGTTAGGAAGAATAAGTATAATCAAGATGGCCATATTACCCAAAGCAATATACAAATTTAATGCAATTTCCATCAAAATTCCAATGACATTTTTTAAAGAAATAGAGCAAAAAATCATCAGATTTATATGGAACTATAAAAAACCCCGAATAGCCAAAGCAATCCTAAAGAAAAAGAATGAAGCTGGGGGCATTACAATACCTGACTTCAAACTCTATTATAGGGCCACGACAATCAAAACAGCATGTTATTGGCAGAAAAGTAGACACTCAGACCAATGGAACAGAATAAAAAGTCCAGAAATAAAACCACATATATATAGTCAAATAATTTTTGATAAAGGGGCCAAGAACATACAATGGAGAAAAGAAAGCCTCTTCAATAAATGGTGCTGGGAAAACTGAAAAACCACATGCAAAAGAATGAAACTGGACTACAGTTTGTCTCCCTGTACTAAAATTAACTCAAAATGGATCAAAGATCTAAACATAAGACCTGAAACAATAAAGTACATAGAAGAAGGCTTAGGTACTAAACTCATGGACCTGGGTTTTAAAGAGCATTTTATGAATTTGACTCCAATGGCAAGAGAAGTGAAGGCAAAAATTAATGAATGGGACTACATCAGACTAAGAAGTTTTTGCTCAGCAAGAGAAACTGATAACAAAATAAACAGAAAGCCAACTAAATGGGAAATGATATTTTCAAACAACAGCTCAGATAAGGGCCTAATATCCAAAATATACAAAGAACTCATAAAACTCAACAACAAACAAACAAACAATCCAATAAAAAAATGGGAAGAGGACATGAACAGACACTTCTCCCAGGAGGAAGTACAAATGGCCAACAGATATATAAAAAGATGCTCATCTTTTTTAGTTATTAGAGAAATGCAAATCAAAACTGCAATGAGATACCACCTCACACCTGTTAGATTAGCTATTATTAACAAGACAGGTAATAGCAAATGTTGGAGAGGCTGTGGAGAAAAAGGAACCCTCATACACTGTTGGTGGGAATGTAAAGTAGTACAACCATTATGGAAGAAAATATGGTGGTTCCTCAAAAAACTGAAAATAGAACTACCTTATGACCCAGCAATCCCTCTACTGGATATATACCCCAAAAACTCAGAAACATTGATATGTAAAGACACATGCAGCCCCATGTTCATTGCAGCATTGTTCACAGTGGCCAGGACATGGAAACAACCAAAAAACCCATCAATAGATGATTGGATAAAGAAGATGTGGCACATATACACTATGGAATACTACTCAGCCATAAGAAATGATGACATCGGATCATTTACAGCAAAATGGTGGGATCTTGATAACATTATACGAAGTGAAATAAGTAAATCAGAAAAAACCAGGAACTGCATTATTCCATACGTAGGTGGGACATAAAAGTGAAACTAAGAGACATTGATAAGAGTGTGGTGGTTACGGGGGGAGGGGGAAAGGGAGAGGGGAAAGGGGGAGGGGGAGGGGCACAAAGAAAACTAGATAGAAGGTGACAGAGGACAATCTGACTTTGGGTGATGGGAATGCAACATAAGTGAACGACAAGATAACCTGGACTTGTTATCTTTGAATATATGTATCCTGATTTATTGATGTCGCCCCATTAAAAAAATAAAATTATAGATTTAATAAAAAAAATAAATTTAAAAAAAACTTAAAAAAAAGGAAGAACATGCTCCAAGTTATTTTATGAAATTTTTAGTATAAAGTGGAAACCAATACCAAAAAAGGACTCAGGAGAAAAGTAAATCACATGCCAATTTTACACACGTGTACAATGCAACAAAAAACAAAAATAAAATAAAATTAACAAATGAAATCCCACCATATATAAAGAAGAAAATAAGGAAAAACCAACTTTGGACTAAACTTAGAGGACTCTTCAACCAAGGAACACTGAAGAAGGAACACTGAGACTGGTAGGAAAAGTGGAAACGCAGAGAGGGCTGCCCAGCTCCCCGGAGCCAACAACAGCCCAGAGAGACTCAAGTGTTGGGAAATGAGTTTAGCAGAGAGGGAAGTGTCCTGAGTCCCAGGAACATAGCCCCAGCCTGCAGCCCCAGAGCCTAGAGGAGGTGTATGGACAGTATTTAGCTGGAAACAAGACAGGATACTGTTTGTGAGAAGGAGACTGATGTCTCAGACCCAGGATTCTTCTTAAAGGGACCACACAGAAAACCTCTCTCATAACCACTCACCCAAGGCTACAGGGGAAGGGGAGAGAGGAGAGGACTGGAGTAGCAGGAAGAGAGTGTAATCTAGGAGGTACAGGGAGAAATACTTTGAGGGACAACCACCCTAACCCGTGGGACAAGTCACTCCCCAAATCTGAAGTAAATATTTCCCCTGGAAACAGCAATACCAGCAAAGGGAAGCAGGATACCAGCCAAACAAGCTCTCCCATGGCACTCAGAGCAGAGTCACTTAGAAGGAGGGAGCTTTCTAAACTACAGTAGTAATAAGTCTTAGGGTCTGAGCTGCAGTGCCCCCACCCACACAGCTGAGAGCTCGCCCAGGGTGGGCTGCAGTGGGATGTGGAAGCATGGCTCTGTCAGCAATAGTGGAAGCCGGCTGGGCACCACTGAGGCCCAGGTGTGAGCTCAGTCTTGCCTGGCTGGGGAGGAGGGGATGTGCAAAAGTGGTCAAGCCCAGCTGTGAGCCGCCTACAATACAGCCTGCAGGGGAAGGGCAGGAGCCCCAGAAGGGACAGAGTCCTGCCCTTGAGCAAGGGCACAGGAGCACAGCCTAGCCCCAACTGTGGAACCGAGGCTTGTGGCCTGACTTGGGAGCCGGCTACTCCCACAAGGGTAGAGCCAAAAGCCCAGAACAGGCGGAGTCCCACTACTGAGCATAGGCATGCAGTCCTGCCTGGCCTGTGGAGCCAAGGCTTGTGGCCATCCCACGAGCAGGCTCCTCCTGCAGGGGCAGGGCAAAAGCCCAGAATCAGGCGGAGACCCTCAGCTGAGCAAAGGTGCTCACCCCTGCCCTCAGGACCAAGCATAACACCACCCGCAGAGGCAGGGTGAAGGCCAAGGCCACCAAGGCTTGCACAACCGAGCACATAATCAGAGCCACTCCTGTGATGGAAAGGCGGAAACCACAGCAACACCCCCAGTGTGCAGGCACCAGCAATGCCCATACCCAAATGCCCTAGGCAGCAAAAGTACAGGGAGTGGCAGGCCTGCAGACAGACCACACCTAGGGAACACAGAGGCCACACCCAATGGACTCCAGTGGCCAAAACCTTCTTTTACACAGACAAAATGAGAAGGCAGAGAAATGCAACACAAATGAATCAAGAGAAATCCACAAAAAAAGAACCTGAATGAGTCAGATATAACCAAATTACCGGATACAGAGTTTAAAATAATGATTGTTAGGATGCTCAAAGATCTTAGAACAACAATAGATGGTCATTACGAACACCTAAATAAAGAGATAGCAAATATAACAAAGTTCATTGAAATAATAAAAAAAAATCAGTCAGAAATGACAAATACAATATCAGAAATAAAGAACACAATGGAAGGAATTAAAAGCAGGATGGAGGAAGCTGAGAATAAAATCCACGAGTTAGAGGACAAGATAAATGAAGTCCTGGAAGCAGAAGAAAAAAGAAAAGAGACTCAAAAAGTCTGAGGAAACTCTAAGAGAGCTCTGTGATAACATGAAGAGAAATAACATCTGCATCATAGGGATTCCAGAAGAAGAAGAGAAAGAACAAGGGATAGAGACTTTGTTCTAACATATCATAGCTGAAAACTTCCCTCAATTAAGGCAGGAAAACATCTCAGAAGTTCAAGAAGTACAGAGAACTCCATTAAAGTGAAACCCAAAGAAATCAACACCAAGACATATCATAATTAAAATACAAAGCTAAGTGATAAAGAGAAAATATTAAAAGCTGCTAGAGAAAGAAAAGACTATCAGCTACAAGGGAGCTCCCATAAGGATGACTTCTGACTTCTCAACAGAAACACTTGAGGACAGAAGGGAATGACAAGAAATATTCAAAGTAATGCAGAACAAGAGCCTAAAAGCAAGACTACTTTATCCAAAAGGCTATCATTTAAAATTGAAAGAGAAATAAAAAGCTTTCCAGATAAAAAAAACTCAAGGAATTCACAACCAAACCAATGCTGCTAGAAATGCTAAGGGGCCTGTTGCAAACAGATCAAAGGGGAAAAGAATATAGCAACAGTTTTAAAGAATAAAACGGCAATAAACAACTACATATCAAGCACAGAGAACTCCATTAAGGAGAAACCCAAAGAAACCAACACCAAGACACATCATAATTAAAATACCAAAGCTAAATGATAAAGAGAAAATATTAAAAGCTGCTAGAGAAAAAAAGACTATCACCTCCAAAGGATGACTTCTGACTTCTCAACAGAAACACTTGAGGCCAGAAGGGAATGGCAAGAAATATTCAAAGTAATGCAGAACAAGAACCTACAACCAAGACTACTTTATCCAGCAAGGCTATCATTTAAAATTGAAGGAGAAATAAAAAGCTTTACAGATAAAAAAAAAAAAAACTCAATGAATTCACTGCAACCAAACCAAGGCTGCAAGAAATGCTAAGGGACCTGTTGTAAACAGATCAAAGGAAAAAAAGAATAGAGCAAAAGAGGAATACAGTTTTAAAAAAAATGACAATAAACAATTACATATCAGTAATAACCTTAAATGCTAATGGATTAAATGATCCGATCAAGAGACATAGGGTAGCTGCGTGGATAAGAAAACAGGACCCATACATATGCTGTCTACAAGAGACACACCTTAAATTAAAAGATGCACACAGACTGAAGATAAAAGGATGGAAAAAAAAATATTTCACACAAATGGAAATGAAAAAAAAGCTGGGGTAGCAATACTTATATCAGACAAAATGGACTTTAAAACAAAGACCATAGTTAGAGATAAAGAAGGTCATTACATAATGATAAAGGGAGCAATCCAAAAGGAAGATATAACCATTATAATTATCTACGCACTTAATATAGGAGCACCTCAATATATAAAGCAGACTTTGATGGACTTAAAGGGTGAGATCAACAGCAATACTATAATAGTAGGGGATTGCAATACCCCATTAACATCATTAGATAGATCCTCAAGAAAGAAAGTTAACAAAGAAACAGCATACTTAAAGGACACACTAGATCAACTCGATTTAATAGATATCTTCAGAACCTTTCACCCTAAAACAGCAGAATATACATTCTTTTCAAGCGCTCATGGTACATTCTCTAGAATAGACCACATGTTAGGGCACAAAAGCGGTCTCAACAAATTTAAGAAGATTGAAATCATATCGAGCACTTTCTCTGATCATAATGGCATTAAACTAGAAATCAACCACAATAGAAAAATTAAAAAACATTCAAACACTTGGAAACTAAATAGCATGTTATCAAATAACGAATGGGTTAACATTGAGATCAAAGAAGAAATTAAAAAATTCCTAGAAACAAATGATAATGAGCATACATCAACTCAAAATTTATGGGACACAGCAAAAGCAGTCCTGAGAGGGAAGTTTATAGCATTACAGGCATACCTTAAGAAGCTAGAAAAAGCTCAAATAAACAACTTAACCCTGCATCTAAAAGAACTAGAAAAAGAACAGCAAGTAAAGCCCAGAGCTAGTAGAAGGAAGGAAATAATAAAGATCAGAGCAGAAATAAATGACATAGAGGCTAAAGAAACAATACAGAGGATCAATGAAACCAGGAGCTGGTTCTTTGAAAAGGTAAACAAGTTTGATGAACCTTTATCCAGACTCACCAAGAAAAAAAGAGAGAGAACTCAAATAAATAAAATTAGAAATGAGAGTGGAGAAATAACAACTGACACAACAGAAATACAAAATATTGTAAGGAAATACTATGAAGAACTATATGCCAAAAAACTAGACAACCTAGATGAAATGGACAAATTCCTTGAAACATATAATCTTCCAAAAATCAATCTGGAAGAATCAGAAAACCTAAACAGACCAATTACAACAAATGAGATTGAAACAGCTATCAAAAAACTGCCCAAAAAGAAAAGTCCTGGGCCTGATGGCTTCACAAGTGAATTCTACCAAATATTCAAAGAAGAACTAACTCCTATCCTTCTCAAGCTATTTCAAAAATTCAAGAGGAAGGAAGACTTCCAAACTCCTTTTATGAGACGAGCATAATTCTGATTCCAAAACCAGGCAAAGACAACACAAAAAAAGAAAATTATAGGCCAATATCCCTAATGAACTTAGATGCAAAAATCCTCAACAAAATATTAGCAAACCGGATCCAGCAATACATGAAAAAATTATACATCATGATCAAGTAGGATTTATTCTCAGGAGGCAAGGCTGGTAAAATATTCGCAAATCAATCAATGTGATTTATCACATAAGCGAAAGAAGAAAAACCACATGCTAATTTCAATAGATGAAGAAAAAGCATTTGATAAAATCCAGCACCCATTCATGATCAAACTGTCAACCAAGTGGGAATACAGGGAACATACCTCAACATGATAAAGGCCATCTATGAGAAACCCACAGCAAACATCATACTCAATGGGCAAAAATTAAAAGCAATCTCCTTAAGATCAGGAACAAGGCAGGGGTGCCCCCTTTCACCACTCTTATTCAACATAGTTCTGGAAGTCCTAGCCACAGCAATTAGACAAGAAAAAGAAATAAAAGGCATCCAAATTGGAAAAGAAGAAGTAAAACTATCATTATTTGCAGATGATATGATATTGTATATAGAAAACCCTAAAGTCTCAATCAAAAAACTACTAGACCTGATAAATGAATTCGGCAAGGTGGCAGGATATAAAATCAATACTCAGAAATTAGAGGCATTTTTATACACTAATAATGAACTGTCAGAAGAGAAATAAAAAAATCAATCCCCTTTACCATTGCAACCAAAAACATAAAGTACCTAGGAATAAATCTAACCAAGGAGATTAAAGACTTGTACTCAGAAAATTATAAAACATTGATAAAAGAAATTAGGGAAGATACGAACAAGTGGAGGCATATACCATGCTCATGGTTAGGAAGAATAAACATTATTAAAATGTCTATATTACCCAAAGCAATTTATAAATTCAAAGGAATACCAATTAAAATACCAATGACTTACTTCAAAGTATAGAAAACATATTCCAAAAATTTATATGGATCCCAAAGGGAACACGAATAGCCTCAGCAATCTTGAAAAGGAAGAATAAAGTGGGAGGTTTCACACTTCCGGATATCAAGTTATATTATAAGGCTATTGTACTCAAAACAGCCTGGTACTGGCATAAGAACAGGCACATAGATCAATGGAACAGAACAGAGAACCCAGAAATAAACCCACACCTTTATGGACAACTGATATTTGACAAAGGAGGTAAGGAAATACAATGGAGTAAAGACAGCCTCTTCAACAAATGGTGCTGGGAAAATTGGACAGCTACCTGCAAAAAAATGAAACTAGACCACCAACTTACACCACTCACAAAAATAAAGTCAAAATGGATAAAAGACTTAAATGTAAGACGAGAAACCATAAGCATCTTAGAAGAAAACATAGGCATTAAGCTCTCTGACATCTCTCTCAGCAATATATTTGCTGATTTGTCTCCACAGGCAAGTGAAATAAAAGACAGGATAAACAAATGGGACTTTATCAAACTAAAAAGCTTCTACACAGCTAAAGACAATAAGAACAGAATAAAAAGACAAACTACACAATGGGAGAATATATTTGACATTGCATCTGATAAGGGGTTAATAACCAAAATTTATAAAGAACTTGTAAAGCTTAATACCAGGAAGACAAACAATCCAATCCAAAAATGGGCTAAAGAAATGAATAGACACTTCTCCAAAGAGGACACACAGATGGCCAATAGGCATATGAAAAAATGTTCAACATCATTAATGATTAGAGAAATGCAAATTAAAACCACAATGAGATATCACCTCACACCAGTCAGAATGGTGCTCATCAATAAAACAACACAGAATAAGTGCTGGCGAGGATGTGGAGAAAAGGGAACCCTCCTGCACTGCTGGTGGGAATGCAGACTGGTGCAGCCACTGTGGAAAAGAGTATGGAGATTCCTCAAGAAATTAAAAATCAAACTGCCTTTTGTCCCAGCTATACCACTGTTAGGAATATACCCCAAGAACACCATAGCACTGTTTGAAAAGAAGAAATGCACTCCCATGTTTATGGCAGCATTGTTCACAATAGCAAAGATCTGGAAACAGCCCAAGTGTCCATCAGAGGACGAGTGGATTAAAAAGCTTTTGTATATATATACTATGGAATACTACTCAGCCATAAGAAATGATGACATAGGATCTTTTACAACAACATGGATGGGCCTTGATAACATTATACTGAGCGAAATAAGTAAATCAGAAAAAACTAAGAACTATATTATTCCATACATAGGTGGGACATAAAGATGAGACTCAGAGACATGGACAACAGTGTTGGGGTTACATGGTGTGGGGAGGAGAGGGATGGGGTTGGGGGAGGGGAGGGGCACAAAGATCATGGCTTTTCAGCACTTGCCATATTCCCCCTTTAATCTATAGACATACAGCAAATATTTACTTATGGTGTTTCCACTATAAAGACTGCTGTCTTAGGGACAAATGCTGATGAACTATTTCAGCAGTTCCTCCTTCTTCAAAGACTTATATGTCAACGTAGAGCTCCATGTTTCATAGGACATACTCAAGCTCATTCCATGCTCCCTGGAACTTTAGCACAAGGGAATGCCCTTTTTTCGTTCTTTTCTTTTTTTTTTTTTTTGGTTGTATTTTTTCTTTTATTTACTTATTTTTTGTATTTTTCTGAAGATGGAAATGGGGAGGCAGTCAGACAGACTCCCGCATGTGCCTGACTGAGATCCACCTGGCATGCCTAACAGGGGGGAATGCTCTGCCCATCTGGGGTGTTGCTTTGTTGCAACCAGAGCCATTCTAGCACCTGAGGCAGAGGCCATGGGGCCATCCTTAGTGCCCGGGGTGGCTTTGCTCCGGTGGAGCCTTGGCTGCAGGAGGGGAAGAGAGAGACAGAGAGGAAGGAGAGGGGTAGGGTTGGAGAAGTAGATGGGCATTTCTTCTGTGTGCTCTGACTCGGAATCGAACCCGGGAATCCTGCACACCAGGCCAATGCTCTACCACTGAGCCAACTGGCCAAGGCCTAGGAATGCCCTTGTTGATCAAGCTACCCAAAAGAAAATTATATGGAGCAACCATGACAGACCGAGCAAGTCAGTCTCATACTATTCATCACCAGAACGCTGCAGCCCGGTGTAAACAGTTTCAACTTTCTTGGGAAGCAGCATGGCAGATTGGGAAATCATGTCCAAGGGGTCCTATATTGCCCCTTCATTTGGAGTGAACCCTCAAGGACCCCTACCAGGACAACTTTGGCAGATGGATGTTACTCATATACCTTCATATAGCAAACAGTCGTATGTCCACACTACAGTGGATACATATTCCGGATCTATATTAACCTCTGACAGAACAGGAGAGGCTGCTAAGCATGCTATAGCTCATTCTCTGTATGCATTGTTCTATTATTGGATTTCCTAAAGTGGCTAAACTGAAAATACTCCTGCATATGGAGCAAAAGCATTTACTGTATTTTGTCATGCTTACAATCTTTAAAGTTAAGGTATTATTAAAGTGTACTCAGAAAAAAAAATAAACAACTACATATCAATAATAACCTTAACTGTAAATGGATTAAATGATCCAATCAAAAGACATAGGGTAGCTGCATGGATAAGAAAACAGGACCCTTACATATGCTGTCTGCAAGAGACACACCTTAAAACAAAAGATGCAGCCCTGGCCGGCTGGCTCAGTGGTAGAGCGTCGGCCTGGTGTGCAGGAGTCCTGGGTTCGATTCCTGGCCAGGGCACACAGGAGAAGCACCCATCTGCTTCTCCACCACCCCCTCCTTCCTCTCTGTCTTTCTCTTCCCTTCCCGCAGCGAGGCTCCATTGGAGCAAAGATGGCCCGGGCGCTGGGGATAGCTCCTTGGCCTCTGCCCCAGGCCCTAGAGTGGCTCTGGTCATGACAGAGCGATGCCCCGGATGGGCAGAGCATCGCCCCCTGGTGGGCGTGTCGGGTGGATCCCGGTCGGGCACATGCGGGAGTCTGCCTGACTGCCTCCCCGTTTCCAGCTTCGGAAGAGTAAAAAAAAAGATGCACATAGAGTGAAGATAAAAAGGATGGAAAAAATATTTCATGCAAATGGAAATGAAAAAAAAAAGCTGGGGTAGCAATACTTATATCAGACAAAATGGACTTTAAAACAAAGGCTATAGTAAGAGATAAAGAAGGTCATTACATAATGATAAAGGGAGCAATCCAACAGGAAGATATAAGCATTATAATATCTACGCACCTAATAAAGGAGCACCTCAATATATAAAGCAGACTTTGATGGATTTAAAGGGTGAGAACAACAGCAATACTATAATAGTAGTGGATTTCAATACCCCACTATTCACTCGATAGATCCTCAAGAAAGACTTTAACAAAGAAACAGCAGACTTAAAGGACACACTAGATCAACTTGATTTATTTATTTATTTATTTATTTATTTATTTACAGAGACAGAGAGTGAGTCAGAGAGAGGGATAGACAGGGACAGACAGACAGAAATGGAGAGAGATGAGAAGCATCAATCATTAGTTTTTCCATTGCGTGTTGCAACACCTTAGTTGTTCATTGATTGCTTTCTCATATGTGCCTTGACCGTGGGCCTTCAGCAGACTGAGTAAGCCCTTGCTTGAGCCAGCGACCTTGGGTCCAAGCTGGTGAGCTTTGCTCAAACCAGATGAGACTGCAATCAAGCTGGCGACCTCGGGGTCTCAAACCTGGGTCCTTCCGCATCCCAGTCTGATGCTCTATCCACTGCGCCACCTCCTGGTCAGGCAGATCAACTTGATTTAATAGATATCTTTAGAACCTTTCACCCTAGAACAGCAGAATATACATTCTTTTCAAGTGCTCATGGTACATTCTCTAGAATAGACCACCTGTTAGGGCACAAAAGTGGCCTCAACAAATTTAAAAAGATTGAAATCATATCGAGCACTTTCTCCAATCACAATGGCATGAAACTAGAAATCAACCATAATGGAAAAACTGAAAAATACTCAAACACTTGGAAACTAAATAGCATGTTATTAAATAACGAATGGGTTAACAATGAGATCAAAGAAGAAATAAAAAAATTCCTAGAAACAAACGATAATGAGCATACATCAACTCAAAATTTATGGGACACAGCAAAAGCAGTCCTGAAAGGGAAGTTCATAGCATTACAGGCATACCTTAAGAAGCTAGAAAAAGCTCAAATAAACAACTTAACCCTGCATCTAAAAGAACTAGAAAAAGAACAGCAAGTAAAGCCCAGAGCTAGTAGAAGGAAGGAAATAATAAAGATCAGAGCAGAAATAAATGACATAGAGGCTAAAGAAACAATACAGAGGATCAATGAAACCAGGAGCTGGTTCTTTGAAAAGGTAAACAAGTTTGATGAACCTTTATCCAGACTCACCAAGAAAAAAAGAGAGAGGACTCAAATAAATAAAATTAGAAATGAGAGTGGAGAAATAACAACTGACACAACAGAAATACAAATATTCTAAGTAAATACTATGAAGAACTGTATGCCAAAAAATTAGACCGCCTAGATGAAATGGACAAATTCCTTGAAACATATAATCTTCCAAAAATTTATCTGGAAGAATCAGAAAACCTAAACAGACCATTTACAACAAATGAGATTAAAACAGTTATCAAAAAACTGCCCAAAAAGAAAAGTCCTGGGCCTGATGGCTTCACAAGTGAATTCTACCAAATATTCAAAGAAGAATTAACTCCTATTCTTCTCAAGCTATTTCAAAAAATTCAAGAGGAAGGAAGACTTCCAAGCTCCTTTTATGAGGCGAGTATAATTTTGATTCCAAAACCAGGCAATGATAACACAAAGAAATAAAATTATAGGCTAATATCCATAATGAATTTAGATGTTAAAATCCTCAACATAATATTAGCAATCCTGATCTAGCAATATATGAAAAAATCATACACCATGATCAAGTGGGATTTATTCTTGGGAGGCAAGACTGGTGCAATATTCGCAAATGAATGAATGTGATTCATCACATAAACAAAAGGACAGAAAAAAACAAAAAAACAAAAACCCCAGAAGAAGTAGAAAAACCACATGATAATTTCAATAGATGAAGAAAAAGCATTTGATAAATTCCAGCACCCATTCATGATCAAACTGTCAGCCAAGTGGGAATACAGGGAACATACCTCAACATGATAAAGGTCATCTATGACAAACCCACAGCCAACATTATACTCAATGGGCAAAAATTAAAAGCAATCTCCTTAAGATCAGGAACAAGGCAGGGGTGCCCCCTTTCACCACTCTTATTCAACATAGTTCTGGAAGTCCTAGCCACAGCAATTAGACAAGAAAAAGAAATAAAAGGCATCCAAATTGGAAAAGAAGAAGTAAAACTATCATTATTTGCAGATGATATTATATTGTATATAGAAAATCCTAAAGTCTCAGTCAAAAAACTACTAGACCTGATAAATGAATTCAGCAAGATGGCAGGATATAAATTTAATACTCAGAAATCAGAGGCATTTTTGTACACTAACAATGAACTGTCAGAAAGAGAAATTAAGGAAGCAATCCCTTTCACTATTGCAACTAAAAAAATAGAGTGCCTAGGAATAAATTTAATCAGGGAGGTTAAAGACTGTACTCAGAAAATTATAAAACATTAAAAAAGAAATCAGGGAAGATACAAACAAGTGGAAGCATATACTGTGTTCATGGTTAGGAAGAATAAACATAATTAAAATATCTATATTACCCAAAGCAATTTATAAATTCAAAGGAATACCAATTAAAATACCAATGACTTATTTCAAAGATATAGAACACATATTCTAAAAATTTATATGGAACCAAAAGAGAACACAAATAGCCTCAGCAATCGAAAAAGAAGAATAAAGTGGGAGGTATCACACTTCCTGATATTAAGTTATACTACAAGGCCATTGTACTCAAAACAGCCTGATACTGGCATAACAACAGGCATATAGATCAATGGAACAGAACAGAGAACCCAGAAATAAACCCACACCTTTATGGACAACTGATATTTGACAAAGGAGGTAAGAGCATACATTGGAGTAAAGACAGCCTCTTCAACAAATGGTGTTGGGGAAATTGGACAGCTTATTGTAAAAAAATGAAACTTGTCCACCAACTTACACCGTTCACAAAAATAAACTCAAAATGGATAAAAGACTTAAATGTAAGCCGTAAAACCATAAGCATATTAGAAGAAAACATGGGCAGTAAGCTCTCTGACATCTCTCGCAGCAATATATTTGCCAATTTATCTCCATGGTCAAGTGAAATAAAAGACAGGATAAACAAATGGGAGTATATCAAACTAAAAAGTTTTTGTACAGCTAAAGACAATAGGAGCAGAATAAAAGGACAAACTACACAAGGGGAGAGAATATATTTGACAATACGTCTGATAAGGGGTTAATAACCAAAATTTATAAAGAACTTGTAAAACTCAATACCTGGAAGACAAACAGTCCAATCCAAAAATGGGCAAAAGAAATGAATAGACACTTCTCCGAAGAGGACATACAGATGACCAATAGTCATATGAAAAAATGCTTAACATCACTAATCATCAGAGAAATACAAATTAAAACCACAATGAGATATCATCTCACACAAGTCAGAATGGCGCTCATTAACAAAACAACACAGAATAAGTGCTGGCGAGGATGTGGAGAAAAGGGAACCCTCCTGCACTGCTGGTGGGAATGCAAACTGGTACAGCCACTGTGGAAAACAGTATGGAGATTACTCAAAAAATTAAAAATTGAACTGCCTTTTGACCCAGCTATACCACTGTTAGGAATATACCCCAAGAACACCATAGCACTGTTTGAAAAGAAGAAATGCACCCCCATGATTATGGCAGCATTGTTCACAATAGCAAAGATCTGGAAACAGTCCAAGTGTCCGTCAGTGGACGAGTGGATTAAAAAGCTTTGGTACATATATACTATGGAATACTACTTAGCCATAAGAAATGATGACATCAGATCATTTACAACAACATGGATGAAGCTTGATAACATTATACTGAGTGAAATAAGTAAATCAGAAAAAACTAAGAACTATAGATTCCATACATATGTGGGACATAAAAATGAGACTCAGAGACATGGACAAGCGTGTGGGGGTTATGGGTTGGGGGGAGGAGAGGGAGGGGGCTGGGGGAGGGGAGGGGCATTAAGAAAACCAGTTAGAAGGTGAAGGAAGACAATTAGACTTTGGGTGATGGGAATGCAGCATAAGCAGATGTCAAAATAACCTGGAGATGTTTTCTCTGAACATATGTACCCTGATTTATCAATGTTACTCCATTAAAATTAATTTTAAAAAAAGAGATTAAGACACACACATACAGAAAGGGAAGACAGATGTGAAAACACAGAGAGAAGCGGTCTATCTGCAAATCAAGGAGAGAGGCCTCAGAAGAAAAACAACCTTGCCTGACCAGGCGGTTTCGCAGGGATAGAGCATCTGACTGGGATGCAGAGGACCCAGGTTCAAAACCCTAAGGTTGCTGGCTTGAGCGTGGGTTCATCGGACTTGAGCACAGGCTCAACCACCTTGAGTGCAGGGTGCTGGCTTGAGCATGGGATCATAGACATGACCCCAAGGTTGCTGGCTTGAGCAAGGAGTCACACTGCTGTAGCTTCCCCATCAAGGTACATATGAGAAAGCAATCAATGAATAACTAAGGTGCCATAACAAAAAATTGATGCTTCTCATCTCTCTCCCTTCTTGTCTCTCTGTCCCTATCTGTCTGTCTCTGTCACAAAATAAAAAAGGAAGAATAAACCAACCTTGACAGCAACTTGATCTCAGACTTCTAGCCTCCATAAATGAGAAAATAAATTTCTGTTGTTTAAGCCAAAAAAAAAAAAAAAAAAAAAAAAAGGAAAATATATCAGCTCTATGGTTGGTATACAGAAATGAAAGTGACTCAACATTAATATTCTTTTAACACATACTTTACATAGTTAGCCATTTAAAGGGAAACATTCACAAAATTTCAGTGGATACAGCACATTTGATAATATTCAAATTTTATCCATGAAAGTACATCTTAACAATATAAAAACAGAGGAATTTTTCTTAACAGATTAAAGGTATCTTCAAAAATTCTATTAAAATTATAATACTTAATAGTAAAACTTTAAAATATTTCCTTTAAAATCATGAGCCTGATAAGATGCCAACCATCAATATTTCTGTTATCATTATAATTGAGGCTTTCATCAGTACAATAAGACCAAAAAAAATAAATAAAGACAAGAATTGGAAATAGAAAATTACACTGAAAACATAACTGTATACAAAGATCTACAAAGAATATTCCCCAGAAACTATAGCCAAATTATTATAATAAATAAGTTTTACTATTGTAAAATGCCATATATAAAAAGAGCTAGTTATACTTCTCTATACCAATAATAATTAAATATAAAATTAAAAAGGTTATTATTTATAATAATCACACAAAACATAAGGGATCAAGAAATAAATCTAACAGAAGACATGTAAACTTTTTGAGACAAAATTTTTATATTTATTCAAAGGTATTAATGAAGACAACAAATAGGAAAACTCAGTTTCATAAATAATCTTCCCAATTTGGTCCAGAGATTCAGAGCAAAACCAACCAAATTTCCAAGATTTCTTTCTCCATCTGTAGAGGATTAGTATGATGATTTTGAAATTATATGGGAAAATACGAGAATAAAAATAGTCCAAGATATTTCTAAAGAAACATTATCACATATTAAGACTTGTTAGAACTACTTGTTAGAACTATAGGTAGTCTCTGAGTTATGAATGAGATAGTTTCTATAGGTTTGTTCTTAAGTTGAATTTGTATATTAGTTGAAACAGGTACATTTACCTATTAAATGCAACTTAAACAGATGTTTATCTTAACATAGTATTTATTTTTACCTTTCTAAGCATATAAATATGTAAACATTTTTAAACCTACAGAACCTATCTTGTTTGTTACCCAGGGACTGCCTATACCAGATATTACAGTATTAGTCAAAGGTAGAAAAATAAACCAATGCATTCAATAGAGAGCCCAG
Source organism: Saccopteryx bilineata (assembly GCF_036850765.1). Taxonomy (NCBI): domain Eukaryota; kingdom Metazoa; phylum Chordata; class Mammalia; order Chiroptera; family Emballonuridae; genus Saccopteryx; species Saccopteryx bilineata. Next base: position 211,454,639 of record NC_089492.1, read on the forward strand.
ATATAAATCCAAACACATATGAAACTTGATTTATAAAAACGTGATGCATTTTAATGAGGAGAGCATGAGGAATTTTATAAATTAGTAGGGTACTAATGTTTTTAGATATACAGAAACCAAAACTCACAAAATAGACAATTCTTGGTGGTCTAATGGCTTAAATGTGGAAACCAAAAACATACAAACTTTGGGAAGAAATTTAGGAGAATGTTTTTATAATCTTAGGCTAAAAATCTTTCTTAATTAGACTCTTGAAGCATCATAAAGGTTAAGTTTGATAAATTTCCCTTAAATAAAATTTATTACCTTTTATCTAAAGTTAGCATAAGGAGAATAAAAAGACAAGGTACAAAATAGAAGGAGATATTTACAATATAAATAGGTAACAAAGGAATAAATTCAGGGTATAAAAAGAACAAATCAACAAAAAAATAATTCAGTATTAAAAAAGTATTAAAAGATCTGACCAGCATATATAAGAAGGAATACACATAGCCCCAAGATGTTCACTCTTATTAGTCATCAAATAATTAAAAATTAAAGCCATACTGTGATATGATTTTCTATCTAACCAGCTTTACATGATATAAAAGTTTGATAGTATTAAATGTCTTCAAGTATATGGGAAATAAGAACTGGTATACATTCCTGGTGGAAGTATAATTTGATACAACCACTTTAAAAAACAATTTAATATTATCATCGGAAGCAGTTCAATAGCTATGTAGAGGTTCTCAGGTATGGTCTAGGAACTTCTTCACATGTATTAAGTCCTCTCATTCCCAACATATTTGTGTATAACCAGATTTCAAATATTTCAACCAAAACAACAAACCCAACAGATTGAATGCAGTACAGAAATGATCATTTGGTTTCTTTTTTTTAAAGTTAAACTTCTAAATAGTATTTCACAATTTTAAAATATGTAATTCTTTTTATCAATTTATCTTTGGTTTCAAAAAAGAATAATTTTTGTAGTAATGTTCTTCACATTAACATATAATGGTATTGTTATTATTTTAAAATAAATTAATAAATATTTATTTTTTTAAGTTTATTTTCCAATACTATTAAAGTTTATATATACTGCTCACAAAAATTAGGGGATATTTCAAAATGAATATGAAGTGATAAAAAAAGCATTTAATTTTTTTTTTTTTTTTTTACACAGACAGAGAGAGTCATAAAGAGGGATAGACAGGGACAGACAAACAGGAATGGAGAGATGAGAAGCATCAATCATTAGTTTTTTGTTGCACACTGTGACACCTTAATTGTTCATTGATTGCTTTCTCATTTGTGCCTTGACCGCGGGCCTTCAGCAGACTGAGTAACCCCTTGCTGGAGCCAGTGACCTTGGGTCCAAGCTGGTGAGCTTTTTGCTCAAACCAGATGATCCTGCATTCAAGCTGGTGACCTCGGAGTCTCAAACCTGGGTCCTCGGCATCCCAGTCCGATGCTCTATCCACTGTGCAACCGCCTGGTCAGGCGCATTAGATTTTTTTATTAAACAAGAACATCAGAAAAGCAAACGACAACTCAAAAAAAGTTGTTCGATTATGTAAAATGAGATGCAAACTCAATTATCATGATTGAGTAGCAAGTGACATATTGGTGGGGGTGAATAGTAGCATGTCAAACTGGATGAGAATGCCACACATTGACTGTTCAGTAGGGTGTATGGTCACCCAAGACTGCCAAAACACACTGACAGCAATGGGGAATGGACAGTATCAGATTGTCCAACAGTTCTTATGGGATCCTCTGACACTCTTGCTCCAGGGCAACTTACAGCTCAAGAAATGTTGTGGAAGGCTTTGGATGGTTTGCCAGATGTCTTCCCAGTGCATCCCAGGCATGTTCAATGGGATTCAGAAAGTGATTAACTCTTGGAAAATAAAAGAAATACAGAGGAGCTTAAAAAATGTGTTTCATTCATTCAGCAGTGTGGTAGGTTACATGGTGTTTGTTGTATTTTTAGTACTTAAATCTTACCGTATGTTACAAATATTTTTCTGTGTGCAATATTTAATTTAGAACATCCTGAATTTTTAAAGAGGCATTCAAGGAGTTCCAAGATGGTGGTGAAGTAGGTAGATGATACAGCTACCTCCTCCCAGGATCAAACTGGAGCTACAATTAAATTTAAGAACAATCATGCTGTAAAACCAATTCTAGACTAAATGAAGATAAGTCCTATATCCAAGGATTCACAGAGGAAGCCATGTTGAGACTGGTATAAAAGATGGAGACGTGACAAGGGCTAGCCTGGTCCAAGGAACCCCAGCTCAGATTCTGGAGGGATATTTCAGCTGTGGGGTAAATTTCCCCTGAGAAGGAAGGGCCTAAACCCCAGATGGGCTCCCCAGACCAGAGCACCAGTGCTAAGAAGAGCACCCACATAGCATTCAGTTGTGAAAAGTGGCAAGGTTTCTGTCTACCAGAAAAAGATGAGAGTGTATAGCAGGGGTTGGGAACCTATGGCTTGTGAGCCAGATGTGGCTCTTTTGATGGCTGCATCTGGCTTGCAGACAAATCTTTAATAAAAAAAAATAATAACATTAAAAATATAAAACATTCTCATGTATTACAATCGATTCTTTTCCTACTGCTCATGTTCATGGTTGCGGGTGGCTGGAGCCAATCACAGCTGTCCTCCAGGACAACAACAAATTTTTATTGGATAATGCATAACGTACACGGGTCATTGTATGGCTCCCGTGGAATTACATTTTAAAATATGTGGCATTCATTGCTCTCTCAACCAAAAAGTTTCCTAACTCCTGGTCTACAGAGACTCAGGCACCCTCTTAAAGGGCCAACACAAATATCTCAGACTCTGATGGAGGGAGGGCTGAGCCGACTAGATTTTCATGAAGAAAGTCTGTAGTTTATGACTCTGGGGAGAGACCCAGGGGTAGAGCTACCAAAATCCCTATGCTGAGCCATTCTCCCATACTATAGTCCCTATCATTCTTGGATGGAGCACTCCCCTTGGTGCGGCATCAGCTTGGGGAGGGGCTATTGCCACACCCTGTGGAGATTAGGTCCTGCTAAGGCAAGAGTAGAGATCTGGGCATACTCAGGGAGTGACAACAAGTTGGTCAATCTGAATGAAATGGATACATTCCTAGAAACATATAGTCTCCCAAAACCGAATCAATGGACTTAAGTTGGTGAGGTGAACACACAATATGCTGTACAAAGATGTGTTGTAGAATTGGGCACCTGAATCCTATATAATTTTGTTAACCAGTGTTACCTCAATAAATTCAATTAAAAATAAAATTTAAAAAGGCATTCAAATAAAATAGAATGAGAAAATAAAGGAAGAAAAGGGAAAGAGTAAGGACCAAGGAATATGATGATTAAGTAAATCTATTAAATTTACTTCTCCATTTTTAACCAATTTTTTTGTGCTGAAGGTAGATAACCTTTTGGGGAAGGCTATCACCTTCTCAGCCCAATACTTCTTAAAATGTTGTTAAGACACCTATTTAAAACTCTTTCAGATAAAAAGACACATTTGTGATGAAAGTGACACTGAGAAGATTTCTCTCTAGGACTGACTGAATCCCATATACAATTTATAGAGTCATATAGGTTTTTGAGATAAAAAAGAATGGTCTCAAAAAAGGTTGAGAGCTTTCATTTGAAACCATAAGATCTCTTCCCCAAGATAACCTATCTCCTGCCTCCTGAACTCACTCAAGTCCTTAGGTGAAGTAAATACAATAACCTTTCACAGTGGGCCCAGTGACCTTACTGCCCTATCTTGAAAATAGTGACCGGTGCTGGTGCCCTCTGAAGGGGAATGGCGACTAGCGATAAGCACAGAGACTGGATGCAAGGCTTTTTATTATTTTCTAATTGGAACAAGTGAATTTTTTCACCATCCTTTACAAGGCTGTTTTGTACTCTTATAATTATATAATTAGCAACTTTGGCACCTATTTTTCCACTTTATAATTCTGTTACTAAATATAATTAGAAAAAATACACCTAGGAAAAGGAAAATCAGGGGAAAAAAGTTTTTATAAATTGCACTACTTAGACTTGTGCTTGTGCTAACAACTATTTCTAATAGTAATTGCAGAGAGGAGCAGTGCTTCAGTTTCATAGTTCCTGTTACAATGTCATTGTTTTTTATAGCAGAAATCAAAGATTTAGTGAAATGCTAGACCCCTTTCAGAGTTTGGGAAATATCTGCAGTGTCAGCTCACTCTCTGATCTGCTTTGTCAAGTATCTGATATACCTGTAGCACAATGATTTCTTGAAAATTTAATGTGGCAGAATACCATACTGAAAATTAACGGTGTCTTATAGCTTTACCATGAAACATTGGCAATGCTTTTTCCAACAGTTTTGAAAGAGGGCAACCCAGGATCTAGTATTTGGAGGTTTTAACTTCCCTCTCTTCAGGGAAGAGTTGAGAGGTTTTTGGTTTGCAAAACTTAAGCCCTTTGTGTTTATATTTGAAAAGAGAGAAAGGAAAAGAGCAGTAGTCCAACCATAGAGAAGCAGACATTCTCATGGTGTGAAGATTGAAGATGAGACAGAAACACTAAGTGCAGAGGCCTTAGAAGTCACATAAAAGTCTTCAGAGATAGGGTGTGAGAAAATAAGAGGTGGATGCCATTAGCAAAGAATTTGCTAGCCTTAGGCTCACAAGGATATTTGTGATCCCCGCATCTCAGCGGGGATCATGATAGACTGAAAACAAGAGGATAAAGAACTCTTCCATAATTTCTTAAATTTGTGGATTGCATGAGCTTCAGGATTATTATACAATTTGATGACACAAAAGGACCCTAGAAAATTAACTGGTGTTGGATTTCCCACAAACTCTGCTGAGTAGGCAAGATGGTAAGAAGGGGAGCAATTGTTAGATTTAATCTGATTTTAGAAGTCACTTGTACTCTAAAGCACAGAGTCCAAGTGGACTGGGAGTCAAGTGGTTTGAGCTGGTTCCTTATAAACATAGTGCAGTAGAGCCAAATGATTAAGATTATGGTCTTGGAGGCAGACAGCCTGGTCCTGGTTCTGCCTCTTATCTACTCAATCTCCATGAACCAAAGTTTCTTCAGTTATAAAAAGGGAAATCTACTAATACAGGTTTCTACTAATAGAATTATTGTGAAGATTCCATGTAATAGCCATATAAAATGCTCATCTTATATATTAATGAAGGCTCAGTAAATATTAGCTGTCATTTTAAATATGATGCTCCATTTTGAAACCCAGTTTTCCTAACCTATGAAAAGAGGACTATATAAATGGCCATCTTTCTGACTGAGCTTCCAAAAAGGCTAAAACAACTGAAGAATCAACTTGCCAAAAAGAAATGTGTTTAAAAAGCTCCCCAAAATAATTTCAGTGGCTACCATTTGATAAGCATCTAAAGACAACCGTATCTATGCAAATTTTCTTCACTTATATAATCCTTCAAACAATCTTGAAAGAGAATCTATACAGATTAGGAAAGTGAAATCTCAAAAAAGTTGAAGTATCTGTTCATGTTTACAATAAGTAAATGGCAAAGGTTGGTCTGAAACATGTATTTTGAGTTCTGATAATTTTAGAAAAATTATAATCTTAAATTTTTCTTCCCTGATTATAATGTTTTATTAATACCAGTTACCAAATAACTCCCAAATGCCGGACTCTAGACTGGGAGTTTAACTTTTTATTTATATCGCATGGTAACCCAGAGTGATAGAAATTTTATCTTCATTTTACAGATAAAAAAATTTAAGGCTTGTAAAGAGAGATGCAGTGTAATGCAAGTGTTGTAGATCATCTTAGATATGCCTGAATTCAAAGACTTTCTTTCCCTGACCCCCAGTATAATTCACTCTCTCACATGACCTAGATTTTCCACTCTTAGGTATCTACCTAAGAGAAATAAAAATATATATCTAGGGCCCTGGCCGATTGGCTCAGTGGTAGAGCGTTGGCCTGGCGTGCAGGAGTCCCGGGTTCATTTCCCGGCCAGGGCACACAGGAGAAGCACCTATCTGCTTCTCCACCCCTCCCCCTCTCCTTCCTCTCTGTCTCTCTCTTTCCCTCCTGCAGCCAAGGCTCCATTGGAGCAAAGTTGGCCCGGGCGCTGAGGATGGTTCTGTGGCCTCTGCCTCAGGCGCTAGAATGGCTCTGGTTGCAACAGAGTGACACCCCAGATGGGCAGAGCATCGCCCCCTGGTGGGCGTGTCAGGTGGATCCTGGTTGGGCACATGTGGGAGTCTGTCTGACTGCTTCCCCATTTCCAACTTCAGAAAAATACAAAAAATATATATATGTGTGTGTGTGTGTGTGTGTGTGTGTGTGTGTGTGTATATATATATATATATATATATATATATATATATACACACCCAAACTTTCAAATTACTCACCATCTTAGCCCACAATAGTCAAAAATTGGAAAAAACCTAAATGGCCATCAACTGATATAACAATACAATGGAATATTACTCAGCAGTAAAAAGGAACAAACTGCTTACACATGCTCTGGTAGGAACAAACCTCAAAAGCATTATAAGTCAACATTAGAGACCACATATTATATGACTGCATTTATATGAAATGCATAACAAAGGGAAAATAGAGATATAGAAAGTACATTATGGATACTGGAGCAGAGGGGGTAGGAATGGAATTTAGCAGTAAATAGGCATAACAGATCTTACTAAGGTGATGGAAATGTTCTAAAGTTGATTTATGGTGATGATTATACAGCTTGATTAATTTAACAGAAGTCTTATTGTATACTTAAAATATATGTAAAATATGCGTCCCTAAAATTGTTTTAAAAAAGTGAGATACAGTATTCAACAGTCCTTAAAATACTTTGCTTTTTAGTTTATTGTGTATTTATTGTTATTCTAGCTAGTTAAATATGGTATAATATATATTTAATGCCTTATGAGTAATTTAAACTAATACATTTAAGTGCTTTTGGAAGTTATGTGTTCCTATTATAAAAATGATCATTATTTATTATTAAAATAACTATTTTGTATTGCAATAATTCTAGGTTGCTTCAATTCATTGCCACATATAGAAAATATCTCAAAAAAGGAGAATAGTATTCACGATGTGGGTCTCAAGAAGATATTGAGGACCCTTTTATACCTTTAACCATATTTGGCCCCACTATCAGGTTATTGATAACTTTCCAAGGGACCATTGACAATGATGGAGAAAATTGCAACTTTCTGTCTATGCCCCCCCATATGGGTATTCTAGAGTTTTTCTTTGTATCTCATTGAGGAAATTAGAGATAGGAGAGAAAAAGAGAGTAAGTGATACAGCAAAGAACAAACTGATGTTTGGAAAGAAGATTGTGTGTGTGTGTGTGTGTGTGTGTGTGTTCATTTAATCCTAATATTGCCTTTGGCATCGAAAAAAAATCTATCGACAGATCATGAGCTCATTTGATTAACTAGGTAATAATTGTAAAGCATTCTACAGAAATTCTGTGAAATCTGTTAGTGGCAGCATAGAATGGCCCTTCAAGATAGATGGGCAGGCTTTGTCAGGAAGCAAAGAGGGCCGAGAGTAGTTGTGTAAGAGAGAAAAGGAGAGAATAGCATTGCACATAATTAAGGTTGCATATTTCTTATTACCTCAAAATTTTGGATATCTTAGCAAGAAAATAGATTAAAACTTTTTAAAAAATAGTTCCAGGTAGGGGATAAGATGAGGTTAGTAATGAAGCTTATGAGTAATGACATGGCAAACCATCTAAGATTCATTCTGATTTGTTGATATTTGTTTTGACTAGGCAGGGCCCTTGATATTGTTAAATATTTTGAATGTAATCTCTCAATATGAGCATCCTAAAGATTTCTAGTTCTGAATCCTCATAAGGACAGGTGGCATAGGGCTTTGCTTTATAGCACAGGTCTACTACACATAGCAGGCCCTCCATAAACTTGTATGAAAAATTGAATGAATCACCTTAAGAATCTGAATGTTCTATAATAAAATGGGTACACAATTCGAGGTTGCAGGGATGCCTTGCTTTAGAGCTCCTCTATTATTATGTCATAAGTTGTCACTAAACTATTTTTCTTAGTTTATGGGATAAGATTTTAGCTGATGCTTCTGAAACTAAAGCCTCAGGAGGAGTCAGACTTTTTCTATACCATGAAAAAGTGACAATGTTCTATGGGCACTCTATAGTTAGCCTGTTCAGTTTGAAGGCATAATAAACCCACTTTGGGTTTCTTTCTCCCTGAAATATGTTATTCAGTCACTGATCAATTGGTGTTAAAAGTCAGGAAATGAGATGACAAAATTTGACTTACTTTTGAACAAAATATCACAGCTGCAGTTCAAATTCTTTATCTATTATAGGTGTAAAAAGAGCTAAAAGAATCTTGTTTCAACAGTTGATTAGAATAGTCATGTTTCTTTTTGTTTCTTCTAGCAAGTTCTCTGTTTTTTTTATGTTACAGAAATAATAAATAAAATAAAGTATAGTAAGGAAAGGAACAGAATTGTGTGCTCTGTGTGTGTGTGTTTGGAGGAGTAAGGACTTGCCAACTTAAAAAGAGATTCTTGATGCTAGTCCAAAATGAAGCCTAAATTACATTCTATACCAACTGACATTTACATTCATAGGACCAACTGGGTAAAATTAAAGCTAGAACTCAATAGACATTAAATAACAATAATAAAATAATTGGAGGCTTTAGATTGTAATGAGGGGTCATTAGTTGCTCTTTCTATCAATATAATGGGCTATAAAGATGAGCTCTTGCCCAGTTATAGTTATTAAGGACCACTTTTTTTCCCTAAAAATACAATGCCTGAAGATGCTCTATAGAGATCCTCATTTGGTTCATGACATTCTGACACCTTGGTTAAGAAAGCCAATAGGGAAATGCTAAATTTTGTATTTTAAGACCTGACCCTCACCTGGTCTTTGAATATCACATTTCGAAGATTTGTCTCATCTATGAGCCTCAAATAAAGTTTACCTGGTTGAATGCTACATTGTTTTCTTGAAGTTTAACATGTAGTAAATGGACAAAAATATTATGATTGGGAAAAACAGAGGAAATACAGATAGATGTTTAGTCACACACTGGCATTCAGGGTTAAAAAACAACAACAGTGTCTTCAAGTTCTTAGTAAAATATATCTGGAGAAGCATATGAACAGACTAACATGTTTTCAAGAGGGTGGGAACAATAGTAAGAGGCTTGGCAAACATGTTATAGGAAAAACAAAATTAAAGCCCAGGTATGAACACAGAAGTCTTACAGGACCCAAGCTAGTAATAAATGCGAGCAGGCCAGATACAAAGAACAGTTTCGATCCTTAAAGAATTGTTCTCATTCCCATTTTTCTTGAAAATGCAGACTTCTCAGTCCTTCTTTCTTCATCTATCCTTTGATAGAAAAATGGGTCCAAGAATATTAATTTCTGTCTTAAGAAAAATAAAAGTGTGAACAGGATGATAAATTACTGAGAGAGCTCCAATTTGAGGAGATTTCTGTCTAACAGAGCAATGGCTACTTGGCTGAGGGAGGCTACGTGGGAGAGAGAGTAAAGCGTATCATTCTCAAAAGAAGAAGGGGATTCACTAACCAACGTTTAAATATTAGCTATATTTTAACTAAAAAAAACCAGTTTTTCGAAAGCCAATATTATGGAAATGAAGTAAATCACATCTGTGGGACAAATTTGGCCACAAGCATCAGTGGCATCTCTGAAAAATGGACTGTAAAAGAGAAAATTCAGAGCTAGAAATATGAAAAGGGGCCCACCCAAATAGACTATACTTATTCTGGATCACAATAGAAGATAAAAGTAATCCAATGGATGAAAGAGACCAAAAGAATATTTCAGTACCTCGGGAATAAAAACAGTCTGCAATGTCAAATTTCTATGAGTAAAATGGGTTGGTTCATGAAATGACAAACACCCTGTAATTGCTGATCTCATGTATTAGGGCAAACAGACTAAGAGATGTCCAGATAGCTGGTAAAACGTGTCCTGTTGTTCCTGTTGTCTCTCTGAAGGTGTCTTTGGAAGAGATTAGCATTTGTTTCAGAGGACTGAATTATGAAGATCACTCTCACCAAGGCAGGTGGGCATCATCTGATCCTTTCAGGACTTGAATATAACAAAAAGGCAGATAAAGTATGCATTCACTCTCTCTGCTTGAACTGAGAAATCCATCTTCTCCTGCCCTTGGACATTGGTCTTTCTGTTCTCAGGTTTCCAGGCGTATACTGGTACTTTTAACATTGGCCCTGGTCTCTCAGGCCTTCAGACTTTGTGTTGAAACTGGTTTTTCAGTTTGAAGACAACAGATTGTGGGACTTCTAGGCTTCCATAATCATGTAAGCCAATTCTTATAATAAATTCCTTATATTATATCATATATAATTCTCTGGAGAATCTTGAACAATATACACTCCACCATTGGTTTCAAGCTGAACAGTCCTCAGTCATGAGACTTTGCTAAAAAAGCTATTTCTTGGTACCTTTACAAGTACTCTCAGAGCCCTTTTATCCAGGGAAGTCAATGACTTTCTTTAGCCCTGACTTTCAGCACCCGAAGAAGGAAAACCGCATAACATACACAGTTCCTTACAATTTAAAATTTATTTAGTGAACATTGAATCAATTTGAGTAACAATTATATCTTCACCAGCTTTGAGGTGAGATTGCTTTCATTTGAATTGAGGCTTTATTATTATTAATCCTGTAACCTTGAAAAAGTTACTTAAGTTCTAGGGTATTAAGTTTACCTACTAGTCTGCAAAATGGGTGTGATAATAGCACATCTTTCACAGCGCTATTGGGTAGTGACTTTAAATGATATGTATAAAATGCTTTAAATAATATCTGTAACATAGTAATGGCTGGATAAACTTGGACAAATACATGAACAGACTGAAAAGCATCTGAGAGCATGAGAACAGTACTAAAGGGCTTGGCAAACACGAGTAGTGAGAGAAGCAAAGTAGCTGCAGGAGCCATCACAGCAACAGCGTAAAGGTAGTCATGTGAGTCTTTGGTGGTGGGTGTCAGAAATATGTTTTAAATTCAGGTACTATAGTATGATTCAATTAGAATTTAAGCTCTGTGAGACCGGGGACCACGCCTGACTTATTTTTCATGGTATCCCCAGTTTTAACATTATAGTTTGTTGAAAACAAAGGTTCAACAGAGTCTCTTTATAAAACGAAGTTTGATGGGGCTAACATCAAAAATAGGTATGGTGTACTCAGGTTTTAAAATATGTAAACAGCTTGTGTTTGCCTGATTTGAACTGTAGTTTAGCAGATTCTTCACATTCCGGGTGAATATATCTCAAAACTTTGAAAATCCTTATTTTTGTGGACATCAATAAAACGTATTGTTTTGTGAAGTCTAGTTGAAAAATATAAGAGCCCCCTCAGACCTGATTAGAGTGATCCGACTGGGCCCATTCACTCATAAGAAGTAGGACTGAAGAGTACATCTTCACAAAATCACAAACCACTGGGATAATAATAAACATTTGTAAAGCCCAGTAAGTCCCATTAACTGATCAGAATGGACACCCAGCCAAACAGAAAAGATGCCAGCCACGACCAACCAGCAGAGATAAACTTATGGGTACTGGCTGAATATCAGCTCTGCAAATCACAGACCTGGCTCTTTGGGTCACTCACTCATAAAAAAGCTATAATCTTAACTGTTAGGTTGTCAAATGTCAAAGCTCTCTTGTTTAATCATACATACTTACATGATTATAGCCTTCCATGGTAACACTTTAAATGCAGTATCCCATGAACACACTATCACTATTATATTTTTATCTGAGCTGGTTATAGGGCTACACTGATGTCCTTGCCAAAGAGTTGTTCCAAGATCTGAGAATGTAGATTATGTTTTGTTTGGGGCATGCTCACCATCTTGACCTGGAGTTCTTCATGTCCAGTCCAAGAGACACTCGTTTAGAAGAGCAGAGCCTTCCATTTACCCTTAGCAGGTCCAGAGTGTCCTGTACCTTTTAAAGTACTTTGCTGGGACTTAAATCAACACTCTAATTACAGGCAAGAGGAAAGAACGTTAAGAAGCCAATGCCAAGACTGATTAGAGAAAGCTGCTTCTTCTCATGAGCAAAGAGAGTTACATAAACTGTTCAGATCTGCTGCCTTCACTAATACTGAGGCACTTAAGGAAAATAAGAGCCTCACCCCACCCTCTGCTCCCCTTAGCATTGGAGTTAGCACCATTTTTTAAATTTGGAAAACCAAGATAATTTGGAAATTTAAGGGTGATATATAGAGAAAGAGATCTGTGGCACTAGGAGAGCTAAGGACAATTCGTATCACTAACAGATGATTCATTCAGGACCATTAATATGAATTGAGATGTCAACATATGTTCTTTGTTTACCAAAACCTTCACCAACTGGGCTCAAGATCTATGTTGAAGACTGGACTAGACATCAGAATTAAAGGCACTTAACCTTTTCTGTTTTCATCTATTTTGGAAAAAAATTAGATTTTAGATAACTAAATTATTGCTAACCAGAGTCTCATAAAATTTGGTCCTCAGAATCCTCTGATAGTTAAAAATGCAGATTCAAAACTGTCAACCAAGAGCTATTGATCTACCAGGTACTAGGGCATATTAATGTCTGTATCCCTAACTCACAGCATATTGCTTAGCCTATAATAAGTGCTCAATAAGCTGTTGCGCAACATGACTTATTAATTAATGAGATCCTGGAATAGATGAGTTGGATGAGATTAAATTAACCAGAGATTTTTTAAAAAATCTTCCTCCCCACTGATCTTCAGTTGGCAGAACTAACATAGTTGGAAAAACACAAGTCAAAACATTTTCCATGGCTCCCTTTAGGCTTCCAAATTTCCATCAAGTCAGTAATCTTTAAGCAATGAAGTTAGTCTTGGAGCAGTTTTCTTCTGGCTAGAACTCAAAAAAACCTAAATGGTCTAGAATTAAAGCTTAAATCTCAGGCAAATAAGAAAATACTCAACATCTGATGACGAGTTGGGAAGGCAAGTGTAGGAAACGCAGAAGTAAAAGTGCAGGATCAAGGGAAGAGAAAGGACAAGTGCATTTGTCACAGGCACGCACACAGCTGTTGTGGGTAACTGTCTGGGGCTGGCCTGACCACAGAGAGGAGATGACATCCAACATGATATGCTCTGAGTGTAAAAGCTCCTCTGAAACTCTGAAGAATCTCTCCCATCAGCATTTCTTATTCAAACATGAAAAATCAGAATATTGTCAGAATACCTAACCAGTGATTCCCATTCTGGGTCCCATAAAACTGGAGCTTACTCAATTTAACATGAAATGCTGGTTAAATCAAATTTTTATTGCATGTCATCTCAGAATCTTCACTACTCCACTGGGCATGTTAACACACTCCCAAGGGCCAGCAAAGAACATATTCTGTGCATGTAGAGACAAACAGAGATTGGTTCACTCAATGTCTAATCACTGGGGTGTATGCCTGAAACTAATATAATATAGAATGTCAACTGTCATTGAAAAATAAAAAATGATTTAAATTAGAAAAAATAAATTAAAATAAATAAAAGGCAGATGAAGGGGGTATGCCCACACAGTTGATAAGGGAGTAGAATGGAGGAGCATGAGGCACCCTAAAACATGAGTTAGCTAGCAGCTGCTATAATGAATGTTGCTTTATAATTTCACTGGTTTTATACAAGCCCTGCTTATGAATGATATTGTTGACACCTGCCGGAGGCAGCACAAAACACTGGACTAAGTCTTCATTCTGTGCTTCTTAATTTGAGCTAACCAATACCTGTTTGTCCTCTAAGAAAAAGAAAAAGAAAAAAAGAGACTGGCTGTTGGTGGTGTGTTGACAACAAACCTCACTAAAGACAACAGTGAACTATGAAGAAACTGATCATGTGTTATCTGGATAAAGATTATTTAATAATAGACCCCCTTCTCTGGGGGGCAGCCTGGGCTGGGTTTTCTCTCCTGTATTCCCGTTCTCTTACAGAGCTCCACAGTTTGGCTCCTCCGGGTCATTATATACACCGGGTGAGCCAAGAAAATTTGACATTTGCTGTGGAAGATAATGTATTTGAAGGGACTGGAACACACCCATGGTGGGTCCCCCCCCCGCCACACACACAGTTGCATGCCAAATACAGAAAGACCCAAGGGCAGGTCATGTTCAGGAGCACTGACTTAAAAGCTCTTTAATTTTTTGAAAGAGAAAAGCCAAAATTTATCTTTTTTAGCTCTGTATTCCATCTGATCAAAGTCCAAGAACATAAATTGGATCATAAAACAAGTATACACACCAGCAACGGAGAATGAGAGGACTAGAGAAACACTATTAGAAGATATGTGTGTCCTGATGGCCAAAAACCACCTTCTGGTCTAGCTCTGGTGTTTCCCTTCATTAACTGGCAGCAGTTAGGGGGTGCCCCTCCACCCTGAAGTCTTCCACATCACAGGTGAGCATTTTTACCCCCTCCTCAGCACTGCTCAACCTTCTCTGGCCTGGTCGGGCCTGGATTCGCCTTTGGTCTCAGCAGACTCACTGTGCTCTGCTTCTCTTACTACCTCACCTGATAATACATGCACCTCCTGGTAAGGAAAAGCTTATGTAGATGGTTCCAAACTGGTTTAGAAAGGAAGAAGCAGGATTTTGTCTATTTGAATAGAGCTTGTCATCATCCAAGTCTCTTATAAAGACTCTTCTCACAGCCTCTAACAATTCACTTCTTTCCCAAAGCCTTCTTTTTTAAAGTATTTATTGGACTGACCTATTTTAACAGCAGTACAGTACTAAGTGGGCTATGAAAAACTTAGTTGTTCAGGAACAGCTTAGTTCATTAGAAAATTCTGTCAATTTTTCCCTTAAAACTCTTGCTGAATGGGGCTAGCATCCTGACTAGTGAAAATAAAATAGCATGCATTTTAAAGATTGAAGTTTTTTGTAACAAATCTCTGTTGAACTAGGAATTGTACAAGCAAATGAAAATAATATTTATCGAATATGTACTACATGCCAGACAATTTTATATACCTGATCATTGTCTCTTCACTGAAACTTTCAGGGAAATATTGTTCCCTCTTATGGACAAGAACACTGAGGCTTAAAGTGAGTGGTAAGTGGGGTTAGGATTCAGATACAGGTCCATGTCATTCATGATGTCACAATTTGGGCACTTAGTAGAGGCCAGATCTGATATCCAGAGTCTCTCTGATGCTATAGCCTATGCTCTTCACACTTTAATGACTTCTTATTTAAGGTCCCTCTGTGGATTCCCATGATGAAATGATGAAGTCCCTTTTGACTTAGCCTCCACCTTTGTCTCAAGCCTCGCTACACATCATTCACCCAATTCAGACCCACACCCAACTCCGTGTAGTTTTCTAAACAGGAAATTCTACTTCATAAATCCATAGCTTTGAGTGGCTGGTTTTTCTACCAAAAGAACTTCACTACATACACACCCAGATAATGCCTATTCTTATTCAACAGTCCTCTGCCCAGGCAATTGGATAATTTCTTTATTTTTCCTCTATATTTACATAGGCAACTGTATCATTCATAAGATTATGACTCTTCTAGTTATTATCTTAACAGTAGTAGCATCCACAGGGTCAGGTACAGTCTGATACACAGTGTGGCAAAGCAGCTGTGTTAGGCTTGCTTGCTGGTTTACTGGCTGCAAGCACTTTGCCTGAGCAGTGCATGAGCACATGGCAGCACCACGTCTGTATGGCCTCTGTAAGGCTATGGGTGCTTGAGCTCAGGGGGATTGTGGATAGCGGGCTTGCCTACCTGCCACTGTGAGGGGCCTTTTGCTATTTCTTTGCCAAGAAGCAGTTTTCCCCTGCCTGTGTGCTCATTCACTGTTGGGAGACTCTACTAAACGGAATGGACCAACACTTTCCGGCTATGCAGTTTTTCTATCATCTGCCCGAATCCAATGTGGACCTGCCAGGCCTTGGTCACTGGCATTACTAAGGTGACCAATTGTCCTCCTTCAGGGAGGACAGTCTTTTTTTGTGTGTCATCCTCCCTTGAAAAGTGTCCTCCTACATGTCTTCCTTTTTGATATTTGAAGACTAATCTGTCAATGTCTGTATTCAACTGATGCAGAGTCGATCCATTGTGTGTGATGTGATGTATTTGTATTTGACATGACGATTCATCAAGGATCAGTACAGTGTGGCAAGACGCAATTAAGAGACGCATGCACTCCACATGGGAGATCTTGAGGGAGCATGCAATATACTGAGTGTGCAAATGGCTTTGTGTACCTCTTACTGAAACATGACATGGCACATACAACATTGTAGACTCACGATTATTTCTTTCTCAGTGAATATTCAATCATAGACAGTTAAGCACAATTCATGTTTTATTAATTCATTATCTATTTAATAATTTCCAAATATGTATAATTTTATTTACAAGTATTTTCCTGAAATTTGAGTTTTAAAGTGGAAATCTAACCTCAAACCACATCTATTAATAATGCATTTTGATTAAATAGTTGCATAAAACAGACTTTTTAAATTAGAAAATAAATACACCCAAATATCACTCCAAATTAGTGGTTTTGTTTGATATTTAGTTTTGTTAATTTAGCTTCTGGAAAATTGGCCTACCATGATGTAACATTTTCAGTTCCTAATGTGTTTGCATCATTTGTGTAGCTCTATATTTTATTTTTAATTTTAAATTTCATTTAAAGGATGGAAAAATTAAAAAAAGAGAAAATGCCATTTCAATGACAAATTTGAAAAGGAATTTCCATCCCTCATATCAAAGAAAGATACCATTGTTTTCTGCAATATTTGCAGTGGAGAATTTTGTATTGCAGTTGGGGCAGAGCAGCGATAACGAAACACTTGACCACCAACAAACATAAGCAATCATTAGATGCATCAGCTTCCAGTTGCAAAGTTACAAGTTTTTTTTTAAACTTCAAATTATTCTGAAGATGAAAAATAGTTGGCTGCAATGGAGGGAACATTTGCATTTCATACCATAATTCATAATCAAAGTTTTCATAGTATGGATTGTACAACTAAATTATTGAAAAGGTTTCACTGCAAAATTTTCATGTGCCAAGACAAAATACGAGGCTATTTTGCAATCAGTATTTAAAAATTACTGTCACAAAATACTTACAGAGGACTTGGAAACTGCAGCATTTGTAACGATTTTGTCTGATGCATCAAATCATAATGAAATTAAATTGTATCCAATAATAGTAAGATATTTTAATGTTACCAAGGGCATTCAAGTAAAAATTTTAAAATTAGAATCCATTGAGGGTGAAACTTCTGAAATTTTGTCAAACCATCTATACAGAATAATAAATGAAAACAATTTAAAATCCAAAGTTGTTGCACTAATGGCTGATAATACAAATACAATTTTTAGTGAGCAAAGATGCAAAGGGGTGAATAATGTGTATGTAAAATTACAAGAGTTACTCCAAAAGAAAATACTAGGAATAGTAGTGTAATGCATATATTTTGTCAAATACAATCATCACAGTGTCATGTGCCATGCCAATTGATGTAGAAGTAATAACTACAATTTATTTGCATTTTAGTCATTTTATTGTTTGTGTTGCTACTTTAAAACAATTCTGTGAAGAAGCAAATGTTGAATACAAAAAACTTTTAGGAGATTCAAAAGTTGGATGGCTTGGTCTAACACCTGCTATAGAGTTTGTTCTACAATTATTTGAGCCTCTCCATTCATATTTTTTAAGTTTAGACAAATGTCCTAAAGACCTGGAATCATTTTCAATAATAAAATATCTGAGATATTAATGTATTTTGTACATAATCAAGCATCTATTTTTCATAAAATGATTCAAAAGATTGAAGATGAACACATTTCAGCTATGGAAGTTAGTGCTATTTTGAATGACTTTATCCTTCAATATAAGGCTCGTTTTGAAGAAAAAATTTCTTCTTTTAAGTATAAAAAAAAATTGTCAGACTTAGAGGAATCAAATCCGGGCATAACAGAAAAGTTTATCAAAGAAATGCAGAATTTTTACCAGACATGTTTTCAATATATCGAAGAATAATCTGAAACAAACATCATGGGAAATAACAGTTTCAATGGTGTTCTTTGACTTCATCGCAAATATATTGGACAGATATTGAATCTTGTCTTCAGTGTTTATCTAAAGAAATGCCAGACATCAAAATAGATGACAACTGTCTCTTTGAAGAAATTAGAAGACTGAATGTATATTTCAATTCTGAAAAATTTATACAATGGGAAAATGAACACATTGAAATTGATAAAAGATGGGTGGAAATATTCAGCCATTTTAAAAATGAATGTATTCCATGTGAAAATTTATTTATTCTTGTTCAATTTACATTGTGCTGACCTGGAACTAATGCAGCAATTGAAAGAGTTTTTTCAATTGCTAATGATTTTTGGTCAAGTGAGAAATCGAGATTGAATGTTGATACTCTAGCTGCAGCACTTGCTGTAAAATTCAATATGAAGGATATTTCTTTTTTAGACATTTCCAATATATTGTTACAAGATGATATAATACATCGACAAAAAGTATTCATTTAATTCTTACAATTATTATTGAAAATTAATAGGCATGTAAGCATAATTACAATATAAATATTACAAATATTTTTATTATGCATTTATCATATTATAGTATATTATTGTTGCAATGAATAAAATGTTTCTTTTATTTATGATATTGTTTTCTTCCATTTATTTTTGTCCTCCTTTTCATTGTAAAAAAGTTGGTCACCTTAGCATTACATCTGGCATATTGGGCAGGATTTGGATCAGGTTGGTATGGAACTGCTGACACCCTTGAAGGGTAGAATAGAGGAGTGACTGTTCTCAGTGGTTCTCCTGTTGGGGACTCTGGGATGGGTGTTTTTTAAAATTTTGCTAGAAGAAACCAAGAGCTCTGTGCATGAAGCTGTAAGAGATTGGAAGCTCCAGGATGAGCTGCAGACTGAGCACCAGTGACAGCTTGAACTGGAGTGAGTGCTGGAGAAGGAGGCCAACCAGGTTCGAAAGCTGCAATGTGAGATGCAGGATGAGCACCAATAGCACCTGGAACTGGAGTGATCTCTGGAGAAGGAAGTACAGGTTCGTAAGCTCTGGTTTGCCCTGGAAGCAGAACATTGGCAGCAGTAGCTGTTAGAGAAATAACTGTGGGTTCAAGAGGTCAAGCTTCAGTTTTAGGCTAAGAGCTGGCAGCCGCAGGAGCCGAAATGGTAGCTGAAGAAGGAGCAGCATTCATGCCGGAGGATTGGTCTGAGCTTGTGGGAACAGGCATTTCCACCTCCTCCTCTTCTGAGGATGAGGAAGTGCGGGCTGAAGCTGTAGTCTGCAAACTCAGAGCCCTGCCAGTGGTTGCCCAAAAGGTAAAAACCCAGTAGCCAAGAGTCCCTCGGGAGC
The DNA here is from genome assembly GCF_036850765.1 of Saccopteryx bilineata. Lineage (NCBI taxonomy): Eukaryota > Metazoa > Chordata > Mammalia > Chiroptera > Emballonuridae > Saccopteryx > Saccopteryx bilineata. Next base: position 211,474,099 of record NC_089492.1, read on the forward strand.
AGGCACAACCTCTTCCCCAGGTAGTGGAGCACTCCATGGTCCAGCCCTACACTCAGGCAGAGCTGATGGAGTTGGCGGTGCAATTCAGGCAGAAACCCACTGAGCAACTGGCAGCCTGGCTGCTGTGGTTGTGGGACATAGGGGGTGAATAGCATCATGCTTTCCAGAACAGATATGGACCATAGGCTGGGAGGGCTGCTGCCCATGTTTCTCCCCCCAACTAACAAGAAATAGGCCTATAAAGGTTACCTGAACACAAATATGGGTAGATTTGATTGCAGCTGGGGCAGATAGGGAGAAATTAGATGGCAAGCCTAATAAAGTCTTGTTGGAGCTTTGGAGGCAGCTTGAGTCAGAACAGAGGTTCCAGCTGCTGAAAAAGTAGGGGAAGCAGTTGGCCCTGGCAGCTGCCAAGAAAATGGCTGGTGTTTGGGTTGCAAGGTTGCAATATTACTTGTTAGAGACAGCTGAGGTAGAGGAGGATCTCCAAGACCTGTTATCTCAGTTTGACTAGGGGGAAGCCCAAGGAACCCATCCAATGAAGATGGGTGGGGGCTGGAGAGTCCATGTGAAATTGGCAATCTAGTGATCCCTTTCTAATGTGCAGCAGGTGTTGGCATTAGAAGGTAATCAGTATAATGGACTTTCACCTTGGTGACTTGCACAGACAGCTAGGCTGCCTAGCATGGACTGATCATTGAGCAGAGTAATGGTCTCTTGGACTGTTAACAGGGGTGGCACCGGCTCCCTCGCTGGATGGTCACACCGCTTGTGGACAGTGCTCTGAATTTTGAATGAGAAACCTTGATGGGAGGGAAGCTGTGGTGGAGGCCCTCCTGTATCAGGCAACTGCTCCTACCCAGTTGCAGGGAAACACCAAGGTCACTTTCTTCAATAGACATAGCCCTAGACTTTATAGGCCCTCCCACCTACCGTGGGGTGGGGAGTTGGAGGTGGGCCTCCAGTTAACTCCCTGGGCAGAGTACTCAGGGAGGCATTGTGAAGGGCACCTATTTAATTGTCATTTTTGGTAATAAGTTATGTATGTAATGTGCCTATTTTGAGGCGAGCAACTCTAAAGGGGTGGAATGTGGAGAAGCAGCTGTGTTAGGCTTGCTCGCTGGTTTACCAGCTGCAAGCACTTTGCCTGACTGGTGCATGAGCATGTGGCAGCACCACATTGTGTGGCCTATATAAGGCTATGGGTGCTTGTGCTTCAGGGGGAACACAGATGGGGACTGCCTGCCTGTCACTGTGAGGGGCCATTTTGCCATTTCTTTTGCCTGAGAAGCGGTTTTCCCCTCGCTGTGTACTCGTCTGCTGTTGCAAGACTCTCTATTAAACAGAATGGCCCAATGCTTTCTAGCTCTGCAGTTTTTCTACCATCTGCCTGAATCCAATGTGGACCTGTCTGGCCTTGGCCACCGACATCACACATTGTAAAATCTCGATCAAAATTTATTGAATGAATATATGGTACTATAATGTAAAGCCCAAAGAATTGAGTTTATCAACCTTTAAAATTCATGTTATATTGTGTATCATAACTGTTAATTGTTTACTTCGTTTTCTTTCTCCCCAACTCTTTTGTTTTCTATTTTGCCAATTCTATCATTAGCCAGCAACCCCAGCTAATGCTGACCTCATTATTATTGCTTCTGTGGCCTACGCACACTTTCTGATGCTTCTATCATACCCGTGCTGCCTTTTCAGCTGCCCTGACATCTGCATCTTGGTTCTTCACCCTTACTTTCATGATAGATGTGAACCCCCATCCCTGGTGTGGCAACAATTTAAATTTTCTCTCTAACAATGCCAGGGAAAACCAATGCATCAGGAAGAATAAGAATAAGAAAAAAAGGGTTTTTTTGTGCAGATGCACTAAGGGGTATAAGGAAAACCACTCCAGGCCAAAAAGAAGTGTTCCTGGTTGTGAGGTGCTCACCTTGTGGCCCCAGGTTAATGGGGACTCCTAGCGAGCAATCAGGTTCCCAGTCCCAAAGTGCAGTGGAGCATCACAGCCCAACTCAGCTTCCTGGAAGATAAAATATGCTTTTGCCTCTAATTAGAAAGATTAATAAAGGAATAGGACACATCAGGTTCACATCAATCATCACCCATGTGGTTCATATTACTGTAATTAAAAGTTATCTTCCCCAAATTTCAGGATGAAAGTGCCATGATCTACAATTGAAAACACATTGTAAGTTTTACATCCTCCATTCATTTTTTCCTTCTTTACAAAAAAAGTGACAAGGCAATGTTCTTAGGACTGATAGGTTTAGCAATCTAGCAGCAAAAATTAACTTTTTTATTTCTTGGAACACCCTGGAAGAGGTGAATTTCTTTTTAGTATGCAAAATGAATGATGGTGTATGTATGTATGTATGTATGTATGTATTTATTTATTTATTTATTCATGACAGAGGCAGGAAGAGAGAGACAAGAACATCAAGCTGCTCTGTATGTGCTCTGACTAGGGAATCAAACCGGCAACCTCTGTGCTCCCAGATGATGCTCCAACCAACTGAGCTAGCCTGCCAGGGCTTAATTTTTGTTGATTTTTAGAGAGACAGAAAGAGGAAGAGAGAGGGAAGGGGACAGGGAAGCATTCATTTGTTGTTCAACTCAGTCATGCATTTTCTAGTTGCTTCTTATGAGTGCCCTGACTGGGGATTAAACCCATAACTTAGCTGTTTCAGAATGATGCTCTTAACCAACTGAACTGGCCAGGACCATGATTGCTTATTTTTATAATTTCTATGTTCACCTTTTCTTTTTGCTCAGCTTGAAAATTCTGATATGAAAGGGATTTTTAATGACAAGTTGAAAATTTACTAAAGGCTCCACTATTATGTTTGGGCTAGAACAAGACAAACTTAATGCTTGAAGAATTTATATCTCCCAGAATCCATTAACTTCCCAAAACGGACACAAAATACCTATACGCCCTGGCCCCCAGCTTTATCTGGAAATGGATGTGATTTTGGGGATGCTGAATCCTTTTATACAATCTACAAGAGTGGAGTCAAACCTGGGTAAATTTCTGGGGGTTTAGCAATTCAATTTCAACACAATCAAATTTTATTAAGAGTTCAGAAGTCAACCAGGCTTCTAAGTTTATAAGGCTGCAGCCAGGGTGGAAACGGCTAGAGATATGGAACGCAGTTCAGAAAGTTATTCATTTCTATTCTCATTGTAGGTATGAGATCTCCAGGCAAAAATGATTCTCCTAGTAGGCCTGTCTGTTTTCAAGGCTCTTGGCTTTTCCTGTGCCAGTATATATTCCTCCCCTTCTCTGAAACTACAGCTCTTATTATATCTTCCTCTCCTCAACTCTCCCACATTTTGTTGTTAGAATTCCTCACTGGTTGAAATGCATGAGCATTGCCTTTTCTTGAGGCTCTGAGCCTTCTGACTTAGAGCTCTATCTTCTCTCTGTTTCTCTTATCTGTGTCAAAGCAGGGGGCTTGTAACATTCTTTGCACATCTCACATCTGCACAGTTCAAAGCAGGAGCCTGTAGCCTCAGTGTTTTTTCTTATCTGTCAAGGCTTTCCTTGTGCAAACAAGGTCCTCAGCAGCTACATCTGTATGGCTTTCTCATAGCTCAACTTAATGCACTCAGAGACGGGGCTGGACACCTATATATTCTAGTTTCTCACTTCTACGAGAAAGTGCATACAACTTCATTATGCAGGCAATCCACTATTTAAAAACCTTATTGTTTATTGATTATTGAATCTCACCCCACCAGGGTTCACCACATTGAACCAATGTCCCTGTCTTCAAGAACCTCAAGGCCTATTCCAAAACATTCAGATCTATGTGGGGCCACATTCCCAGACTGAAGTACCTCCTTTTCTAAAATCTTGTGACACACATCATTTCCATGAGTCACACAGCACTAAGCACACTGTTCTTTGTCTCTTGACTTTTGTGTTCAATTCTTTCTCACCCAGATTGTGAGTCTCTAGAGGCTAGGGGATTGGACTTTCTCCTTTTATTCTCAGTACCTCTTATAATGTTCTCATGTTGCAGTGCTCAAAGAATGTTCAGAAGGATGATGCTTTTTAGAGATTTCCACAGTGGGTGGAGTCAGTGTCAGAGTTTGGCTCAGCAGGTAGAAAGCATGCACATGGAAATGCTTGTAGTTATGGATAATTAATACCCTTCTCTGTGCCTGCCTGTGTCAGGGGTTGTCATCTCATGCCCCTTGGATTTCTCAAAAGCTGATCATCTGTGCTCAAAGCCTCTCTTGCCTGTGCCTGTGTACTCAGGCAGAGGATGGGGTCAGAATTTTTCTGCCAAAGAAAGATTTCCATTTACCAAAACAGTGCTTAGAAAAGGCCTCTGCTGACAGCAAACAGCAACTTTCATAGGATGGAATCTTAAAGGACCAAATTAAAATGTTCATGAGTGCAGCCAAATTCTGCAGCTCTGTGAAGAAATGTCCTGTATGCTGGTCCCTCTTCCAAAAACGTGGAACATGGTACAAACCCCAGGATGGAGAGCTAAACATTAGGATGGAGGATACCTTTTTAGCTCAGAGCTGGGGGTTCATACTTTCGGTCCAGGGCTTTAGGAAAAGACTGATTTACATATGAAATGTACAGGCAGATGCCAAATATGCAGAAAGAGAGAGAAAAAAATTAAGATACGCTATAGGACCAAAAACCATGGAAGGGACTCTATAGTGTCAAATATTGAAAATCCTCAGGGTGCATTCTCAAAAACAGTTTGTGTTAACTTGTCACCCACGGATACCCCTGTATTTCTCTACTGAGGAGCTTGTCTATATTAAAAGTTAAGTTTTCCAAGGGAGAGCCATATATTTCAAATACTGTAGATCAAATATTTTCAATGAAAACATATCATTTGAAACCAGATATTTTTCCACATTTCCCTTTGTTCCTCTTGGATACTTCTCTAACTTATGTTTGATTTCATCACTTTTTAAGACCAGAAAACATTATCAGTGGGACAGTTAGAGCACCAGCCCAACAGAACACTTGGAAACAAGAAACAGAAGCACATTGTTTGGGCTGCAGATCCTTTTTTTACTTTTCCATATGTTGGGCTGCATGGAGCTATGATAAGGCAGAGTGTCTGTCACCCCGACAACTAGTCTGGAGGTTCTGGTAGGAAAAAAAATACAGCACAACACATTGGTTGGAAATGGAAATGGACGTTTGGATGGAATGTTTTGTAGGTAAGGGGCTTGCTTTCCAACTAGTCTGCAAAATGCTGAGACAGTGCCATGTACCTATCATCCATATTGCATGGTTTATTTTTAGTATACATTTACATACAAAGTTGATGCTAAGTCCTCGATGAACACTTCTCTCCAAAAAAGTTTACTGGCTGTTACAGAGATACAATCTCCATTTAAACAGCATCCGTCACGCTTTGCCTTGGTGGCCGGCCATGCATTTTAAAGACAGCTTCCTCTACCCTGTTTGAAAAAGGAATTCCACCCTCCAAAACCAAGAGCGACATAACCTGCTTCATCCTGTGTCATTCCTTACCCAAACCTCACTTCTTATTACCCTTTTCACTCTTTGATCATCAGATAAATGACATCTACAGCTCTGTGTCTTTCTATGTTATATATTAAAAGCAGTCACATTGAAAACAGGCACATATTGAAGACATGCCATAGTTCAAGATTCATAGAGAGTAATACACATAGAAGAAGCAAAAGAGATGGAAACTTTAAATGGAATTCACAAGAAATTCTTCCTCTTAAAGGAATAGTAATAATAAATAAGGAGATGAGTAATTATTGGAATATTCCCATAACCTGTCAGGTTATGAAATGAATTTAGTCTAAAGTAGGCCTAGAGTGGGTTCAAAAATTTAGAGATGTCCAATATAAGCTTCATATAGCCCAAAGCCAAAAATACCTAATGGATCGCAGTACCACATCAGGAATTCACCTCCAAGCCAAAGTTTTCACAGAGAGGTCTGAGAACTGGGGCAAGCCTGAGCACACACTGCCCATATGGGGACAAGATTAGAACCTGGAAGACTTTCCATGCCTGCTCTGGTCAACTCAAGATTGGCTTGGCAGAGCTGAGCCAAAATAGTCTAGCCTCTCGGGTTTGAGAGAAATAGGGAGAAATGTTTTGTGTAATCACACTTCATCTTGGCCACTTAAAATAACTTCTGAATTGTTGAGCCAACATTCAGAGAAATGGTTGGGATGGGCTACCCAGGGTTCAGTACTTAAAGAAATGTTATGAAATCTATGTGGTGAATACAGCTAAGTATTCAGATTTTTGAGGTAGCTTTTCTAAACTTTACAATAGCCCAGAATTTGGTCTTAAGTTAGAACAAGAATGCCACATAGGAACAATATTTCTTGTAAATTACTCTATGTTATGAGATTACATGGGGAGCAGATGGAGGTAGAATAATAGAGTTCAAAATATTGTATTTCAAGAACAAGAAATAGTGTTTAGCAAGCCTTTTGAACATTTTCAACATGTCTAAAAGCAAAAAAACAAAAGCCTAGCCTAAACATTAAATGTTAGGGGGACATTATTTGTTCAGACCCCTGTTTTATGTTACACAAATAAATAATAAACAAGGGTGCTGGATTTACAACATAGTATGCATTCTTCTTTATGAATATAGATGCAAATGTGTATAATCATCAGTGTTTCTCATTTTACCATCATGATATAGTCTGTAGCTTAGAGGCAAACTGCCTCAGAAAAATGGGCCTCTCCAGGTCCTCCATTCTCCCTGAGAGGAACCACAGGGCCAAACCAGGTGTTTTCCTTGAGATTTCCAGTACAAGCATCAATAACTCTGTGTCCAATAGTGAAGGACCCCCAAAGCAAACTCATCATGGCTTGAGCAATGTAAACCGTTATCATTTTGGTGATGGTGTTTTGAGAGGGCTTTGCTATGTGCTGCCCATGTTTCATTTTTAGCTGGTCTCACATGACTCATTTGAAATAACCAGGAACAATAGCTCCTAACATGCAAGCATTTCACTTCCTTAACTGAAGTGAAGGGCTAGAAATTGTACTGGTTTCATCTCTTCCCAGCTAATGGTGATGGTTGGTTGGTGTGGAAGATAGAGTAATTCTGAAGAAACTGGAAGCTGGTTTAGTTAGTACTTTCTTTTCCACTCCTGCTCTTCTTTTTCTTTCTGCAATTCCTGAGCAAAGGTTTCCTTATGATTGATGCAAATCATAACAATAACAAACACTGTTTATCAGGCACTCTTCTAAATACTTGGTCATGCATCAACAAATTTACACATTACAAAGACCCTATATGGTTGAGCATTTAATAAATAAATGTGGCAGGCTCAGAAAGGTTAAGTAATTTGGCTGAGGTTACACAGCCAATGAATGAAACCCAGGCTTAATAAATTAAATGCTATTAACCACTATGCTATAACTGATTTTAGTTAGCCACACTGATATTAACTCTCAAATTTCTAACTCTCAAAATTATTCTCTCATTCCTACTTCTGTTTATCTATCATTACAATCTTTCTTACCTGTCTACCACTTTTATAGCCTTATTCTGTTAATTTTTTTTAATTAAATGTGTTTTGCCTTTAGAGTTATGCTTGAAGTCTTGGCTAGACAATATCTGCCACTTCTATGGGTAACTGAAAGAAAAGTGTTCGGTGGACTGGGGCCAACTTTCCATCCCAAGAGCCTGTCTATAATTTTGCATTACAATTTTGAATTATTTTTCTCAAAGTATCACTTGTAATTCTATTCCAGGCCCAAGTGACCCAGACCCACTTTTCCTATAGGAAGCCACAGCTTGAAGCTGTAGAGAGGTAGACAACGGTGGGCTGAAAATACATTATGATGCCTCTGAACTCGTACATCAACAGAAAAGAAAACAAAGAACAAGACAAGACTGAGGTGAAGGTCAGAAAGCACTCTAGGACTAAGAATAAAGAAAAGAGAAAACCAGTTAGAACAAAAGAAATGTCTAAAACAGAAAAGGTCCATATTGAAGATCAATGACTACTGAAAAGAGTAAAGTGAGATTCATTTATTATTCCTTCAACAAATATGCATTGAGCACCTACTAGAACTGGAATACAGCAATAAACAAGTGGATAAATTTCTTATCTTTCTTGTGGAGCCCATAGTTCTGGGAGGAAGATAGATATGAACCAAATAACTATAAAGTTTGAAGAGTGTTTTAAAGCTCTATTAAGCACTTTATAATCTGAAAACTGAAGGACTAAAGAAGTTGTCTGGGCAAAGATTAGGCGGGATAAATAATAAAAGCACTGTATAAAAATTTTTTAAAAAGATTATAAAAAAAGATTATTTCCTTGTGTTCAGGCTAGCCAATTTTATCAATAACTTCATTGATTTTCCACCACATTTGATTGCTTTTTTTATAACCATCTTTTAGAGAGGAATCTGAAGTCTGTTTAAGGATCATACCCTATGAAAATTTAGAAAAGAAGATGATGGTATATCTGCGGTATCTTTTTCTTTTACCAGTAAAATATCTGACATATTTGGGTTCACAATAAGCAAACACAGATGTGAATGAAGCAAAATAATGGGAGGCAGTAATGATAGAAAACTGAAAGTGAAAAGGCCATGCAGCAGATTTCACAAATGATTTGAACACCAAAAGTCAGATCGTATCAACCCTACAGATAGGCTCCAATACAAATATCATATTACAGGAAATATGTACTGGAGAAGAATTAAAAGGTGCACAAGAGGGTAACCAAGATCAAAACATCTTGGTATGTGAAAAAGTTAGTAACCAAGCTCTATGGAA